>NW_013665777.1:89070-134422 GCF_000517525.1 Limulus polyphemus | reverse complement strand
TTTTCCTTCCCGATTTGTAAAAAACCCTTACGTGATAGAAAAAAAATGCATATTATTTTCGAAATCTGAGTAGCTGAATTATGGAAAATCCATTATTAAAATCAAAACAACTTCTATGAAGTTTAAATTCGCAGTCCTATGCGTATAATTTATATTTAAAAAATCAAGCAACGATTCAAGCATTGAACCATTAAGGCACTCCACTAGTAAAAAAAAGAAATCCAATTTAAGTAGAATCCATTAATATTACCTTTTGGCTTCTTTTATACAACAATTCTAGAATACAACTTAATAGAACCACAACCAATGTAATATTTTTTTAATATTTTGTGTGGCACCTTATCAAAAGCTGTTGTTGTTTTTTAAATCAAAGGCCATACCCTATTACTTCACCCAGATAACAATTTCGTGCTGTTATTGACATTTGGATGGAAATACAGGTTTTAACTTTATGAGTTTAATATAAGTTTCAAAGTTTAATATGATAGATATACATATAAGATTTTAATTTTTCCATTTATGTTCACGTATAGGAAATATCTGCATCCGTTATAGACAGGAACCAATTAAGCACTATCTCAATGTCACTTGGATTGTTTTTGTGGGACGTATTCGTCTACCATGCATTTGTCTCAAACAGTTGGAGAGATAGTGGGTTGCTAAGCCTCCTGAACATACTGGTCGAGCTATGAGCCTGTGGCTTTGTTGGTTGATTTTGTGTTTATGTAAGTTTTGGTTCAGTTCTTGTCTAGCAAATGACCAGCAAAGATTATGTTCTATTTTGAGACTTTCTGTTTCCTACCAGTCGACCAGTATAACAGTTAGAATTGCTATTTGTACTGCATTTAAGTTCATTTCTCTGTCATATTAATTTCAGTTGCTTTTTCATCTTCACTTCATTAATTAACTATTTATCATTAACGTGTGTTGTATGTTTTTATGTGAGTTGTTTCTGTGTATAAAACACACTTGTATATTAATATACCTTGCATTTGTCGTCTCTACGTTTTTAATCCATCCTAGTGGATCAGCGATAAGTCGAAAAACTTATAGCGCCACAAACCGGGTTTCAATACCTGTGATGGGCACAGCACAGATAACCCACTGGGTAATTTTACGCTTAACATTACACATAATCTCCTCGTTTCGTCACACATACTGATTATCTTTACCGGCTTTGCTGAACCGTTCGATTCTATTTTAACCTATAGGATCTAACTACTTGTTGGTTAATAAGTTTGAGTTAAATTACTAATCGTTTATTTTTGATGTCCTTTTATCACAACGTCATTGATCGAATCCCATCTGACATTTAGCGTTTATAAGAAAATGAGTTTGAATGTATCCGATATGATAAAACTTTGTCATATAAATGGACCACTATGTAAAATAATCATCCCGCTACAAGCTAATGCTTGAAACTCCTACACTGTAATATCGTCCTTATTTTTCTGCACAGTAATGACATCATGACTCGTTAAATAGCTGTTATCTCTACCTTCTTGATGATCAGGACATTTATGTCCATTTTAGTTTGTTTTCAATTTGAAATAATATATGTATAGAGGGATTTTATCATAATTTTCAATGAAATTAGTCAGAGAAGCAGTGAACAAAACATGCTGTGATAAAGGTGATTAATCTTTATCATTGTGTAGAAAACTGTATTGAAAATTAAATATTAAGGATTAGCTAAAGAAACTACCAAGTTAAGAAAGGATGGCCACAATAGAGAATTATTAGGATCGTTCTGGAAAGTAAAAACAATGTTGGCTTATAATAGAAAGCTATGATATATTGGCATCTGAACTGAAATAAATAAAGACAAGAAATAACAAATATTAGCGTATTGTTTAAATAACTATGTTATTAACGTTTGTCTTATTTGATGTACTAACTACAGAATGTGTGAAATACAATATTAATTACCTCCCAGTGGCTTCGTGGAAAGTCTGTAGGCTTATAACTCTAAAAACTGGGTTTCGATACCAGTGGTGGGGACAGCATAGATAGCATATTGTGTAGCTTTGTCCTTAAGAAACATTATTAATTTATACAAAAATATATATAACAATATAAATCTATTTATGTTTTAGAATAATCTTATATTAATTAAATTGTTAAAAAGGAAAAAATGAAATATAAAAATATTAAAGTTAAAAGAAAAATTACAGATATTTAGAAACAATGTTTTAATATTAAGCCACTCTTGTATACCTTTCTTAATAGTTCTAAGAATTATACTAAAGTTTTTAAATAAAGAGAAATTAATATTTAAAAACATAAGTAAACAGTTACATTTCACATTCACATATAATAGAAGGTATTTTACCTTAGTTTGTCTAGAAAAATTTATAAATGGAAATAAGCCTACAAACTAAGTTCTGTCAGAATCGGGTGACTAGACGGTCTTAATTGTTATTTCTTGTTTACTTAAATGTTTTTATTGTTGTTTTTATTTATGCTGCTTTTATGTCTTCTTTTGTTGAGTAAAGTACTACAAAAATAAGAATAGCTAAATATAAGAACAAAAAGGCAAAAATAAAATAAATGATGTGTATTTTAGTAATTATAGGCGATAAGGAGATAAACGGAAACTAAAAAACAGGAATAACCAGCACATCTATTGCCTACAGGGTGCTCATTTTCCTGAAAACTGGATCGATAATAAAAGTTGGGTGATATTTCTAATGTATTACAAGAAGCGTTAATAGCAATAGTAGAAGAGTAGGTATATATTTAAAAAAAAAATTTGAATTTGAAATTCAAAAAGTAAGAAAGAATTTTTAGGGGAACATTATTGAATCTATTTATAAATAATGAAGAACTTTCATGAGCAACTATTTATGTACTCAATACGGATGAAACTAGTTTTTATGATGAAGTCAAATAATAAAATTACATTAAAGTTTAATACTACATATAATCTGTGGAGCATGGAACCTTGTACACAAGATTATGAGATAAATACAGAAGGATGTCTACATGTAAGTAACGCAAATGCTAGAAACAAGTTATAAGGAATAGTGCAAACACAACTTTGCTCCGATCTTCTTGATTCCAAGGATCTGACATACTTTTGCAAAAAGCCTGATTCAAACTTTCGTCCCTAATTTTAATTGAAGTCATATATGTACCAAATCTGAAACAAATTCGTTGACAAGTTTCCCTGCTAGAGTTTTTGCTACTTGAGGAGCATATGATTCTTGCTAGTTGGTGAAATATATCATCACTATAATGATATATTTATTCCAACTCTTAATCGGTGGTAGAGGACCAAGCACATCGACAACAACTTTTTCAAGTAATGCTCCAAAACAATACTACTGTAACCGCCCATGTTGTTTCTTTCGTAACATTTTCACTCACAACAAATACGTTACACCTTCTCAACAGACCTTCTCTTTCTCTCCAGTATCTTCTTAAGACCTAAGTGTCAAGTTGTGGAGATGAAAGAATGCTTCAGAATATGAAGGCTTGGAAGTACCAACAATTGTATCTTGTAGGGATACATGTCTTTGGGCTGTAAGGAGCGACTGTTTGTCATGAAGAGTTTTCTGCATTATTCTTGATCTATTGAATAGTTGTGCATCTTTCAGTTGAGGGTTGGATCATATTAGTTATTCATCATTGCTCATCTATGTCGCATGTTGGACTGTATTCTGTTTTACTTGATGTTGGCCATCTTTACATTTTTTCCCAGTCGTTTAACCTTCGTCATCATTTTTTGTTTTGTCCAGGGTGATGCACGATGTAAAATCTGTACTCCTAAAGTTTTTGAATTCGTTTTACGATCTGGTTTTCTTGATGACTAAAAGTTACCCACTGCTTCAATGCTGCATGGTCTGTGTCTGAAGTGTAAATATTTGTCTATATAAATAATGATGAAAATCAATTATGGTTCAAACAACACTTAGTAACTTTTTGGGTTATACAGTACTTCCTTTATACAGCATTCGTTGCCTTGCTATAGTAGGGAATCACATGTTCTTTTCCATGTTGTATGAAGTTTAATACTTGTTATTAGCTGATAAGCTATGGGATATTTCTAGACAGCTCAGTTGGGTAGAGTTTTGGCTAAGTAATATTTGTTAGAATGTGTACTTTTATTGATTCATAATAGGAACTTCATATGGTAAAAATAATATATAGTCGAACTCCTGTGATTTTGTTAGGTGGTATAAATCAACCCACTAACTGCCTGACCATAACAAACTAAAATTGTATGAAGTTTGATACTTATTGTTTAAAAGCCAAAGCCTTATGGGGAAGGAGTAACAGACTTGTATTCTTGGATAGCTCAGTTGCATAGAAAATTAGTCTTATTAGCCAAAGGTACTGGGTCCAAGCACCAGTTCCGGAGTTTCTTTTCACTTATCGGCTTTTTCACTTACAATAATGTTTATTATAAAGTGTATTTTCATTAATTTATGATATGAACTTTATGCATTAGAAAATGATTTTACAAAATTATGATAGTAAGTGTTGGCTAATTCTGAAAGGATTAATTTCTAGATGGCTCTGTAGACTCTCCCTCTCTCCTTACTATGCATTCCAAGAAATTCTTCCGTTGACAAAAAACACAATCCACTTTCTGCATTAAAGGCTGTATTCTTTAAGTTTCCTATATCATTTTTCTAATTTTCCCTGTCTTTTCTTTCTGTTTTTTCTGTTTCTTTCTTCTTGTTCCTTCTTTTAATTTTCCATTTCTTTCTTCTTAATCTTCTTTCCACAGTTTCATCAATTCTAGCAACTTTCTGATATCACTTCGTGATCGAGTTGTCATTTTGAATTTTAGTCAAAGTACTATTTTTCTTTTAAACAAAATAACCGAGCTTCTGACAACAGTGTATCAACACATTCTATCGTTGGGCGGGTTCTTTTGAATTACTTGGTAAAAATAATACCAAGATGAGTTAATGTAAGAATATGGAATGAATTTATTTCTTCCTTAATGAACGATTGCTTCACGCTACTTTCATCCGTAGTTGTAGGTCTAAGTGCACAAACAACGTTTCAACAGAATTCTGAAACAATTGGTAAGTATGCCTAACTGATTTAACTTAGATCGATAAACAAACACACTAACTCACCGAGTAAGTGAATAGAATAATAGACGCGATAAACCTCACTTCTAACACTGATAAACAACTGAATATTCATTGATTACTTATTCATCGATTCACGTACTTATACTGTACTCTTATTTCTAGATACTCCACGAAGTTTCTAGATGAGTACGTAATCATCATTATTAGCTCTTTCTAGCTAACAAAAGTTCTGAGGAAGTGTCAGCGGTTGTAATTGACTTTCAAGTATGTTTATTCATGGGATTTACATTAAGCCTCTTTTAGAATACAGTAACATGATAACTTATATCAACGAGACAATCACGTGACATGCTCCAGATAGCTATGTCGTCAGCAGTATTGAGACGCGTGTGTTAATATTAAAACTGGAAACAGAATGTCAACAAAGCCGAATTATCAGAACAGCATCTTCCCATTTTACACTCCACCTGTTAGTTAAATACTGATGACTATTGTAAACCATGTCTTCAATGTTTTAACTTAGGGGTAGATATCTCCGACTTACTTTATTTATGATAACATAATAGTGAATTGTTCGTGCTAATACCAGGAGTTATATATCTAGCAATGTAACTGCATTGTTGGATCATCTGCGCGTAGTAGAGAAATATCAACAACTCGATATTTAACTCTTTGGCGTTACAAATACGAGTGACGCAAGGCTCGCATCTATTGTACATTAACTTTGTTAAATATCAACAACTCGATATTTAACTCTTTAGCGTTACAAATACGAGTGACGCAAGGCTCGCATCTATTGTACATTAACTTTGTTAAATATCAACAACTCGATATTTAACTCTTTGGTGTTACAAATACGAGTGACGCAAGGCTCGCATCTATTGTACATTAACTTTGTTAACGACATTTCGCTTCTGGCGTCGATATTAACACCGCGTCTCCATATTGCTGAAGATATAGTTATGTGGAGCATGGCACGTGACCGTCTCGTTGCTGCATAAATAATTCAAACTTCTCTTGATTACATCACCACCTGGAGAGTAATTCATTCCAAATCAAACATAAGCATTAAGAAGGAAATTTTCGAAATTACCTCTGGTAAAATTAAAGAACAAAGTTAATGTGCAATAGATGCGAGCCTTGCGTCACTCGTATTTGTAACACTAAAGAGTTAAATATCGAGTTGTTGATATTTAACAAAGTTAATGTACAATAGATGCAAGCCTTGCGTTACTCGTATTTGTAACACCAAAGAGTTAAATATCGAGTTGTTGATATTAATTTTTGGTCGGTTAGAAACCCAGCGGATCAGATCGACAATTGATGCATTAGGTCGTTGTGGCAAAACAGATTGAAAACCGTTTTTTAACATCAAGAAATGTTGCAATAATGGGCTGCGCGATTAAAAACCCTGAAAAATTGTCTCTACTAAGTCTTACCAAATGATCCGCAATTTTCCTGTATTTCTAAACATGTCTTCATGGGTAACTCAAAACAAGACCCAGCCCTTTTTATTTTGGGTAAAAGTTTAAAACTATGTATAACGCCACTTTGTCACAATAAAACATAGCTGAAAAAAGAATACACACCAAACACCCAAAGAATACTGTCCCTGGTGGAGACGGCGTTAATAACAGCATTCTCAAAAATACATCCCAGGTTTTCATACCACATCTCGGGACTATATTCAATCTATTCCTCCAATATGGATATTACTCCTCTACTTGGAAAGCCCCCCCCCCCAGTGGCACAGATGTATTTCTGCGGACTTACAACGCTAGAAACCGGGTTTCGATACCCGTGGTAGGAAGAGCACAGATAGTCCATTGTGTAGCTTTGTGCTTAACTTCAAACAAACTAAACTAAACTACTTGGAAAGCATCCATAATTATAGTTCTTCCCAAGAAAGGTCTGAACTCAATAACCCGAGTAAATATCGCCCAATTAGCATTTTAGATTGTATTGGTAAACTTCTATAGAAAATAATCTCTTCGAGACTTATGTCGTATTTAAAAAATATAGCTTGTTATTCAATATAGGTGAGGATCATAAACCCATCTCATTTATTCTTTATAATAACACCAGAAACAATATCTCCCCTTTCCCCAGTTTTAGACTTCACTGAAAATCCTATAAAATTAATACCAATTAACTTCTCCCAAATGTCTGTATTTATGCTTCCTCTATTAGTGGTCTAGATAACTATGTTATTTCTATCTACAAGGCTATTTCTGAAGCTACTAACAAGTCTATTCCCACTAGCACTAGAAACTGCAATCTAAAATCATGGAACTAATAACCGGAAATTCTCATCCTCGAGAAACGACGCCTGCGCTTCCTATTTATAGCCAATCACGACTTTTCACTTAAACCTCTAATTAGGGAACAGCAAGAATCAAATAGAAAGAATGTCTGTAAATAATGATTTTGTTCATTTTACATAAACGTCTGCAGACTCTGTTATTTCCATTATTTCCACACTAGTAACGAAAACTCGGTCGAATATTCTCTGATAGAATATTCACATAAACCACTGGGTCGAAGCTCCTGTTATTCGCAGGTATTTATATCTGTAAAAACTTGTCGAGAAATCATTGATATAAAAATACCACACTTATACGTTTCACTTTCTATCATTCAATCACTAATTATCCAAATCTCCATTCTAGGAGATCATAACTTCGAACATCTACACTTTAACTGTTTTTCTACTAATCACAATAGCACTATACAACATTTATTCATTGAAACTAATACCTTTTTTATTTTAAATAACAATACCCTTAGCAGTACCCAATTAAATGCCACACAGGATATCCTAGACCTCGCTATATGTTCTTCCTCTCTCTTACCTCATGCTTCAAACTTTCAAGTTCATGAAAATTGCAACATAAAAACACTGAAAAATGACCACACGTACCTATCACAGCACGTGGACACTTTCTTCCTGCAAAATGATGTGTAGTCCTGCAGTTTTTTGTCTTTCCTACAAAATAGGTTATGTTGGACTGCATACAATGATTTCAAAGGTAAACCTTCTTTCTGGACCATCTAGCGGGAAAACCTGTCCGAACTTAGAAAGCGCGAACTTAGAACTGATAAAGAAACTTTATAATGAAAGCTAAGTTCTTTATCCAAAGGACAGTGTTTCCTTGTGACCCCTACTCTCGAACTGTATTGGTTCCAACTAAATCCAGTTTAATCCAGACACCTGATCCTTTGCTGAAACATTCCTGCGAGCCAAGTATGCTTTCTTCAATGAGAACAGAGAAACGAAGTAACTAAAATCCTTTCTGAACCACGTGTAGCCACCACGACAGTGCGTAAAGTACATAATTAAACATTTGGAATAACTAAATATTGCTACTGAAGATAGGAAGTCCATGGCATGCCTGTATTGTCATATGAAGCAAGGTTTGTTTGTTTTTGAATTTCGCGCAAAGCTACACGAGGGCTATCTGCGCTAGCCGTCCCTAATTTAGCAGTGTAAGACTAAAGGAAGCGCAGCTAGTCATCACCACCCACCGCCAACTCTTGGGCTACTCTTTTACCAACGACTAGTGGGATTGACCGTCACATTATAACGCCCCCACGGCTGAAAGGGCGAGCATGTTTGGTGTGAGAGGGATTCGAACCCGTGACCCTCAGATTGCGAGTCGAGTGCCTTATCCACCTGGCCATGCCGGGCCATGAAGCAAGGGATGAAATATCCAGGAAGTAGGGAAGGCGAATATTACACGAAACGTGTTCGTTACAAGTTTGTTGGAAGACATTATTTCTAAATCATTTTTGTACAACAACTTGATGCCTCCTGGAATTATATTAGTTGCTGATACCAGACTTGTCCTCCAATAGATCCTCGTTCAAGGATTTACAAAAATGCTCAAGTGCAAAGAATAAAAGAATACTTCAATAATATTCGGGCTATGGGTTAAATTAAAAACAATGCAATAATAAAATAATGATCCAATTCGAAATTTCTCGATACCGAAACGTTTTACATTCGGTAAAGCACTAATCGGTAAAAGTTTGAAATATAAAAGCACAGTAGATAACATTGTAATGTAAAATTTATTGTTACCGAGGGATAGTTTTGCATTCAGTAAACCACTTGCCATATTTTTCAGTAAAATTTAAGATTCGTTTTTGAATCGTTTTGTGATAAAAAAATAAAACAAAACTGAATCTGCCAATATTACCTAATTACATTTTTGGCATTCAAATTTTACCAAATGGAAAGTTTGATTGGAGGGCCCTTAACCCATTACCCTCACCCCCACCCTACAGCAACGTCATTATCCCTGTCCTTTTACACAATAGTTATGGCTGAACCAAAATTTCCAATTCGACGTTCGTGATTAATGGTAATGTTATTTGATTATGTGTTGTTTGTTGTCACATAAAATTAAAATAGTTTAATATATGTCAATGGGTGTATACAATATTGTAAGCTTTTTAATTAAAAAATTATAGTTTTTTATTGCTTCTGTGACTATTTTTATATTTTCCCTTTTTGTGTTTACTGTTTGTAGAGCACGTTTTTAATCTCCGTTTCGCAGATAATGTATTTCTTGTAAATTTTAAAACACTTCACCATTCTCATTAACCTTTGCATCAAATATAAGAAATTCCTTTGATATGGCAGACGTTTTTACTCATAAAAACAAAATATGTCAGAGTCATTACAGAACTGTTTCTTCATTTCTAAACTGTATGTCAACGATTTATTAACACATTGGCTGCCACACAATAAATTAAGGATAAATAAAATTTAACATTAAAATGGTGTCGAGCAGCAGTCACAGTGTCCCAAACTCGTATGTCACAAGAGAAATTTGGCTTTGAAACAGAATTGTCTGTGACCCACCGGTGTCACGCCGTTCATACCTAAAAGTCAGTTGTAACCCACCGGTAGGGCGCATGGCAGCTAACGTGTTAAAGAGTAAATAAGACATTCATATATAAAGTAATTTACACCTCCATTTGTTTAAACTAAAATCGACAAACACACTCTTCTTTAACCTTAGCTAAAATATATTTTTACCTACACAATAATCTGTCTGTGCTGTGTCCACCACAAGTATCGAAACCCCGGCTTTTAGCATTATAAGTCTTTATACTTACCGCCAAGCCACTGGAGGGGGGAGGGCTTTAGCCGTTCAAGTCGTCTAACCTAAATAAAACTGTATGCTTATGTCTTTCTTTATATATCAATGTCAGGATTAGAAGGACGTTTGGATCAGTTGGTTTTCTAATTACCAATTTTTAGCCATCACACATTTGTTAGGGAGCATCAGTATGTTTAACTAGGACATCATACACCACCAACAAAACGTTATCTTTAAGTGTTTTGTAATAAAAGGGCTTCTCCACAGTTTTATATTATGCGATACGAAACAACACAAGACTCCTATCGGTAATATTCATCAGAGGACAATGCTGTCAATCCAGCCTCATCCGTATTTCATTGGAACTGATGCATTAACATTAAAAGCACCGCCATTATATGTTCGAATTACATTTTTTTCTGCTTTGATGTTGTATATGAGTTTATTACTAGTGCTACGTCTCGGCTCGTGATTTATGTAGATGGAGATAGCTCAACAACATTTTTTCTAAGACTTAATGTTATATACCGAATTCAATGGGAAAACGTTTCTAAAGGTTTGTTAATTACGAAACATAATTAGGAATCACGATAAGGAATAAATAGCATATTAAACATTTTCTTTAAAGACATATTTTATTTAAAATTTTTAAATTAAAAAGTCTCCAAAGAAAGATATTATACATATTTTACCAGAAATCTATTTGCGAATTTCATAGTATATAATCAAGATACGTATTTATATTACTTTCAACTGGAGTGTGTTAAAGTTTTAAAACTGTTTCCATGATGATTTTGGTCTATATTTGTTTAAATGTGGTTTTAAGATTGGTTAGATTTCGTTTTCTTTTCACCACAAGGAATGATGGGTAATTTTCTTGGAACCGAACGGATTTTGCCTTTGGTTTCGTAAGATATAAGGTTAAGGTTATTCAACGGATTACACTAACTTGAAATAGTATAGGTCGAGAGAATGGCCCCAGTTCATAAAGTCATTTCTAGAAGACTATCTGTATTTTCACGTCATTGGACTTACCTACTTGTTTATTGACTACATCATAGTGTAGCTGCAGTTGTTTGATATCAAGAACAAAGGCATGTAGTAAAATATGTGTTTAAATTCCTTGGACAATTGACCAAAAGGGTGGACTCGCCTTCATCTGTCTAAAATTTGTGTGATCATATATAATTATTTATTTTTGTATACTATCCATATGATCTAATTTTTAATAGCGGACATTATAGACACAGGATCATTGTTATCATATAAATGTAAAGATAACATGGCAACATTTTCTATACTTAAATCTAAAAGTAAGGTTGTTGTCATGTTTATTTTCTGATATTGTAAAGTAATAAACGTTAAAGTTTACGAAACACTTGCTTGTATATTTTTTCTGTTGTTGATTGTGCATTTATCTGTTCGACGTACACAACTCCCTCTCTCTCTCACACACACATGTATAAACCGAATTCACCTGGTGTTTCGTGGGATTCAATAGAGCACTTCAAAAATATCACGTCAAAAATACTTATGACATTTGAAGCGTAATATAGAATGAATATATTTAAAAAAATGATTTCAGCTTTGAAAAATCATGGCTGAAATTTAATGAAAAAGCTCAGAAGGAATGTTGACAGGTTTATATGAAACACAAAGCCAAACATTACTCTTAAAAACGTTTAAGTTTAAACTATTGATTATTCTAATTGTGCTTCTCTTTATTTTTGAATTTATCAGTGAGCTCTTCCCTATAGCCTATTTGTCGTTAGTGGAACATTAATAGATTAATTAATTTTGTCGTCTTTAATTGTTAAGTTAGATTTTATCCACAAAATACAATACTCATTAAGCTTGAAATCTTTAAAAGGACATATCTGCCACCTTATTCGAAGAAACTGAGAAACGAAAATCTTGAAACATTGCTCGCAAATACAAGCTATTTTGTATTGAATGTATAAACTGTTTTAACATTTAGTGTTGTGGACCATAGGATGCGTGGTTAAAATAATTAGAGATCAGAAAATAAATGGATTAGAACGAGTAATGATATCAATATTTCATATACACGTATTGCATAATTTCTGTTGAAAATTCCTTCTAACGGTATACATAAATATAATTACAAACTAATTAACTTCTATAGTAATAAATAATTATAATTCATAAGTCGGTAAAGTTTGACAACATTAATAAACTGACAATTTATTATTGAGACTCTAAGATTATAGATGATGAATAAAAGCTAAAGTACATTTTAATTGGTATTTTAAAAAGTTTTGCTGTTGTATAGCAGTAACAAGACATATGTGAAGATATAAGAACGTTTTGAAGTTTTCACACATTTAGACCAGTAAGAGAATACGTTGGAAATTAAATTAAATGTGGGAACGTCAGTGAATTGGGACAGAAATATTAGATGTACCATTTAGGTGTCCAACACTGGAGACTAAAGGTATTCAAAAGAAAACTGAAAGGGGAAAAAAAATGTACTATATGGTAGGAAATATGCAAGTAATATTGGAAAATTGATAAATTAGATAAAGAATACTATGTGAACATGATACACAATCTAAATAACAATCACTTACTGATTGTTAAATACTCAAATTTAACTGATTCAGTAGAAATTAACAATTTTGCTTAATTATAGACAGAGCTGATTTGTGTATTTTGGAAAACGATGTTTGTTGTTATTAGGATACAAAATCTTGAGCCATCAGTGTTTTTGTTTTTTTTTAAATTAGTTTGCGCATATTAAAATATTCCAGTTTTGTTTAAATAATTAGCAGCTGTTTTAGATAGAATCCTAAACTAACGATAACACCTATATCGGTATTAAGTTGATATGCAATATGCGTACGTATTGTGGATTTCTATGGGACTAGTGAAAATAACTCAATAATCTTTTCTATTAGTTTTCCTACAACAGTTACAAAGCATTAAGGTATCTACATGTATGCAATGGTCACTAAAGGAATCTCGTGAAGTAATATCTATATTGCAGGAGTCCCAATTTTCATATCTTGAGCGGTTCTTTTATTTCTGGTAAATAAACAACAACTAATATTTGAATAATGTTCACATTTAGTAAATGTTTAGCATTTTAAACAGTTGTTTCGTTCAGAGTAAATTTTTCCTTTAAACATATTTTTGCTTAAAATATTTGTTTTGTACATTTTGAACAGTTGCTTTGTTTTGAAGCAAGTGGCACCTTCTCTACAAAACTTTTAATTCTGGAGAAAAACTTTCTTTTTATACAGTGTTTCTGTTTATAAAACTGGGTCACCTTTTGCATAATGCTTCTACTTAAGAACAGAGGTTGAATTTTCAATAACCAATTGCCCCCCAGTAGCACAGCGGTATGTCTGTGGACTTACAACGCTAGAATCCGGGTTTCGTTACCCGTGGTGGGCAGAGCACAGATAGCCCATTGTGTAGCTTTGTGCTTAATTTCAAACAAAAAAAAACAATAACCAATTATTCTTATCATAAAAATATTACGTCCCCTTTCAAAAATGATTCTGTTTATTCATTCCACTGTCCACAGTGACAGGTCTCAGCATGAGAACTCACGGAAACTTATATGTTAAATAACTTTTCGTGTATTTTAGAACTTTTTAAAACTTGATATTATAAAGACGATTTTTCAAAGTTTATTTGTATCTTAAAATCCTTTAATGTATGACTGTTCTTGTTAGACATTGTGGTACAAACATAAAAACGTTATAAGCAAAGTCAAAAAAATAAAACAAATTATTGTCTTGAGTTCGCAAACTAACAGTGGCTTCTAAATCTGATGTTGTCTACTTATATAAAAATATATAATCAAGGGTACCTATTTATTCAACCATGAAAACAGTGAGTAGTGCTTTGTTACTAATGAAGTTCATTCCTAAACATGAAGCCTAACATGGCCAGGTTGTTAGGGCGCTCGAGGGTCGCAGGTTCGAATCCCCGTCAACACCCAACGTGCTCGCCCTTTCAGCCGTGGAGGCGTTATAATGTGATGGTTAACCCCACTATTCGTTGGTAAAAGAGTAGCTCCAGAGTTGGCGGTGGGTGTTGATGACTAGCTGCTTTCCCTCTAGTTTTACATTGCTAAATTAGAGAATAGGTTAGCTTTGCGCGAAATTCATAACAAACAAACAAACAATTCTAAACATGAAACTAAACGGTGACAGTAAAAGCAACGTGTCTAGAGCTTAGACGGTTGCTAAATTCCACTTTAACACGAGAAGAAATTATAAATAACCTGTTACGAAGGCTTTTTCGTATATTTAAATACGTATAGTAATGTCTGAGAAAAATAAAGTGATTATACAAAATATTCGAACAAGTTACAGTTCGGACGAACTAACAAAACATTTGCATACGCAATATATCAGCACATCTTAATTGTGTCGTAAATAAAAACAAATACAAAAAACAGTCACTATATAAGAGGCGAAAGCAGTTTTCCGAGCGTTGAGTATGCATTTTGTCGTATGTTCGCACAATTGTGTCACAGTACCTGTTGAAGTAAACATGATGTTAAAGGGATAATAAAAAACTAAAAATGTTAGTTTTATCTCTTTGGATTCTATGTATAACTAAAACTAGTATGACATGTTTATTATATAATTTCTTTAGTGCATATTAGTGTATAAAAGACATTTTAATATTAGTCACAAACGACCTTATAACACCAAGTTTGTTATTTTTATTTAATTGTACACCCAACGTTTCACTTTACAGCTTCTTCGGGAGTGTTCCACAAATTTAATATTATAAGGTCGTTTATTTCTAGTATTAGTATGACATGTTTTTTGGCAGATACATCTAAGCATTTTTTAGTTTTTATAACAATGAAAATTTATAATACCATTCATTTAATCCAGATCTATGTATTTATTTTTCGAAACCTGAAATCTGAAAACAATTAACTGCTGAGCTCCAGTTTAGGAAAAGCATTCCTTCACTAAGAGATTAGTGTAAGCAAAATTAAATATAAGTATTATGTTTGTTTCCTACCGCGTAAGTGATAACGTACAATATTTTTTATTTGTTCCACTTTTGCAAGTTATCTACATTTACTATACTTACTATATTGAATAAAAGACAACGAATTTTTATTGTTGTAAAAATTAAAGCATCTAGAAGGTTTCAACAGACACCCATAGCCACATTCTCTACAGATATCTATAGTAAATGATAGAAACATCCTCTACAAACATCAATAGCAAATGATAGCCACTTCCTCTAGTCTATACGAACATTACCTAAATAATTTAGTTTTGGTTCTGCAAGAATTGGTATTTTGGCAATGTGCCAAGAATGAGAAATCAGTATTCAAGTCTTTTATTCAGTGGCTTATGATACTACGGCAAGAATGTCCATAATTTCCCCGAAAGGGGCCTAAGTCCGTCTAGAGGGGTCACCTGTTTTAACCACTCACACCACTATAGAGTAATGTGTTGTATATCAGTCAGTCAGTAGACACTAAAATGATGTTACATAAGGGACACTTAACGTTGCAATTTGTACTGTCGCAACGTCAGTAAATCGTGCGTATGCCATGAATCACGAGAAAAATTATGCACTCTGTAGGCTACATCACAGCATGACATATTGATTTTAAAAGCAAGAAACAAAAATATTTGTTACTCCGAATTTTTATATTATTTACTCTTGAAACAGAACACTTTCGGGGGACCTGCGAAAGTACATCTAAGAATACTGGTTTGTTAGTTTAGCATTGAATTGTTTTGATAATCCCAATTCGCGACGTTTCCAGACAAACGTTTTCATCCGATAAGTTTCATCCCATAAACCAGATAATCTTATACAAGACTTTGCATATTATGAAAATAAGGTATCTTTAACAAAAGCTTATTAATCTTCTTCACTTACGACTGTACGTTTGTGTTTTAGTTTTCCATGTTTATGATATTATTAATCCTTGCTATTTGACTCATAGATCCTAATATTTTTACACTATATCTGGACAATTTATTCCACCCGGTCTCCAAGAATTTACAAAATGATGAGACTATAAAGAACTCTTCACTGTACATAAGAGTACATCTAAACAATAGTTTCTGTTTGTTGTTGGCATCCACAATAACGAAAACAGCAATCTCAGTGTTTGCTGTAAATGATGCATAAACAATTGAGATAATCTATTTCTAAATACAATAAAACTATATCTTAACCTTTATAAATCGTTAATGTAAATAGTTTCTAAACAAACAATTGATATAACTATGTGTTAAAGGTTTCTTTTCTTTTTCACCAAAGGTAAAACTAAAAAGAGAAGCTGTGACGTTTCGCATATTCAAGGCTTATCTGCAGTCCACAGCAGAGGCCAATCGAGGAATGCATTAGACCTCTACGTCGCAAATTCTATTTTCAATTTTTACCTTTGGTGAAAACGAAATGAAACCTTTAAGACTTATATATAATCACTAAACAGTTAGTACGCTGTATAATATAAAATAATGAATTAGGCTCAATATTATAACGCTTATACACAGTTGAATGTATACAGTTTCTAAAGAAACAATTGATATAATCTATTTCTAGATACAATGGAACTATATTACATTATATATATATTATACTAACTATATTATAACACTTATAAACAGTTGAATGTAAACAGTTTCTAAACAAACAATTGATATAACCTATTTCTAGATATAATTGAACTATATTATAACGCTTATAGACAGTTGGATGTGAATAGTTTCTAAACAAACAATTGATATAATCTATTTCTAGATATAATGGAACTATATAATAACGCTTATGCACAGTTGGATGTGAACAGTTTCTAAACAAACAATTGATGTAATCTATTTCTAGTTATAATGGAACTATGTTGTAACGCTTATACAGAGTTGAATATAAACAGTTTCTGAAAAAACAATTGATATAACCTATTTCTAGATATAATGGAACTATATTATAACGCTTATACAGTTGGATGTGAACAGTTTCTAAACAAACAATTGATATAACCTATTTCTAGATGTAATGGAACTATATTATAACACTGATACACAGTTGAATGTAAACAGTTTCTAAACAAACAATTGATATAACCTATTTCTAGATATAATGGAACTATATTGTAACGCTTATACACAGTTGGATGTGAACAGTTTCTAAACAAACAATTGATATAACCTATTTCTAGATATAATGGAACTATGTTGTAACACTTATACACAGTTGAATGTAAACAGTTTCTAAACAAACAATTGATATAACCTATTTCTAGATATAATGGAACTATGTTGTAACACTTATACACAGTTGAATATAAACAGTTTCTAAACAAACAATTGATATAAGCTATTTCTAGATCTAATAGAACTATATTATAACGCTTATACACAGTTGGATGTAAACAGTTTTAAACAAACAATTGATATAATCTATTTCTAGATGTAATAGAACTATAATCCAACCTTTTGCATTTTAAGAGCATACATCTAATATCACTGTATCTACTTTTAGATACAATACGACTAATTTCTAATTTGTGTATGGTTAAAGACCGTGTAACCAACAAGATCATCTGTTTACAAGCAATTCGGTAAATAAATATTTGAAATAAACGTTTTAAAACAGACCAAGCCCATATAAAACTTGTTTCAGAAGTTTTAAGGTTAAGGAAGAAAATATTGGAAGTTTGAGCTAATTGTATCTTGTTTATTTGCGTTTTTTCTACATTAAACAAGCAAGGCAAGCACATTCTATGACAGAACCTAAGAACATTTTATAAAATTCAATACTATGTGTTTAAAATGTTACTCTCGTATATGATTAAACATTTTCTAAATTTTATTTGATAAAACACATTGCGACTATCCCACTTTTTGCTAAAATTCGAATTTTTAAATTGTTTATACAGTCGCTAGTGCATACATTAAATCACTTCAAGCAGTTAATATTTCCAATTATTTAGTCAACTAAACAACGAAACATCTAGTATTTGGCATTGACTAACTTCCCATTTTAATTTTAAGTTGTTCAGCTTTAACTTTCTGTTTAAATGGCTAGAAAAGAAAGGATTAATACATCAAAGAACGTTCTGTTTAAATGGCTGGAAAAGAAAGGATTAATACATCAAAGAACGTTCTGTTTAAATGGCTGGAAAAGAAAGGATTAATACATCAAAGAACGTTCTGTTTGTTTTGCGCACAAAAGAAAGGATTAATACATCAAAGAACGTTCTGTTTAAATGGCTGGAAAAGAAAGGATTGATACATCAAAGAACGTTCTGTTTGTTTTGCGCACATAAGGTCTATCCAACTTAACCGTCCCTAATTTTGAACCGATAAACTAGAGAAAAATAAAGTAATCAATAACACCCACCGGTTACTCTTGGACTTCTCTTGTCTGATGAAATAGTAGGATCTATTTGTTCCTTATAGTGCATCCACAACCCCAATCCCCTGTGGTAGTTTTGCAGCAACTGGGCGCGAACCATGAACCATCGGTATAACAACGCTGGAACGCTGACCACTAAACCACGCCCACCTTATAGAACGAGTAGATGCCTATAGCCTGTTCCTTATGCTAATGTATTCGAGGTGTAACTTAAGGCTAGCCTTACTAAATCTGTCAGTACTCTAATATGTGTTACTATTGGTTTCACTTACTTTGCTGATATTTTTCATCTTTGGCATATTTTTTGGAAATAAACAGTAGATGTAACAGATTATTTCTTTTTGAAATCAGACTGACTTTATATTATATAACTAGACCACTGCAATCACCGGTCCGCAACAAAAAGAACTGTTTCCCAAATCTTTTAAAATGTATTAACACTGGTGTTTTGGTGTTACACAATATCTCTGTATCAAGTTGTAACACTGGTGTTTTGGTGTTACACAATACCTCTGTATCAAGCTGTAATACTGGTATTTTCGGTGTTACAGAATACCTCTGTATCATAGCTGCAACATTGGTGTTTTGGTGTTACAGAATATCTCTGTATCATAGCTGTAACACTGGTGTTTTGATGTTACACAATACCTCTGTATCATAGCTGTAACACTGGTGTTTTGGTGTTAAACAACACCTCTGTATCAAGCTGTAATACTAGTGTTTTCGTGTTACACAATACCTCTGTGTCAAGCTGTAACACTGGTATTTTCGGTGTTACACAATACCCCTTTATCATAGCTGTAACACTGGTATTTTGGTGTTACACAATAGCTCTGTGAAGATAATTTTGAAACTGAAGGAGAATTTGAAATAATTATTTATTTGAGAGAAAATTAAACGAATATCAAGAATAACACGATATAAACCAAGATTATAATTTTTTTGTTTGTTTATTTATAGCGGATAAATTTTGGCATGCATTTTACACGAAGCTAAATTATAACTCACAAACTCTTAAAAAAAAATTTGCATTTAATACCTTTTTCAGACAAAATCATAATGTCACTAATTTGCGAATGAAACCACTCCACTAATGTCTTCTGACAATTACTCCTATTCTGAGAATCTCTACAGTAACACCATAGTTCATGGATGCCCAAAATAAAGAGTTCCAGAATATTTATAAACACGCGTCACAAGAACGTTGATATGCAACCAATAATAATCTCTGATTGGTCGTCTGGGTAATGCTTTCCAGTTCCTTCACCACGAGGTTTATATAAAATAGTGACCAATTCATTCTAAAAATAGTTTCGTGTTCAACTCAGTTATTATATTCAGAGTGAAGATGGACAGTCGTTGTGTACGTAAGGGCAGGTGAGCATTATCAAATGGTGTGAGGAGTTATCTGCCTGACACTAAAGTACTGATCTGTACAGTATTTGAAATAATTGTGAACATTATAGAATCGAGATTAAAACAACTATTCTTAGATCTTTCTCTGATGCCATTATACCACAGTTAATTTTGAAGGATCATAATGCCTTCGTCATATCTCATCACTTCTTTATCTTGAACAGGAGATTATTGTGAAAATGGACCTCAGCCCCACAAAACATATGGGGGTTTCACATCAGCCTAACGCACACCGGACTACGTGAGCAACACTTTGGTGAAGGTATGAAACTCACGTAGTTATGCATAGACGCTGCAGGGTTGATATGACCATTGCAAGGAAGTAACTGAATAAACAACTTTAGAAAGTAAGCACGGGTAGATGTGGTCAAAGGAAAAAATATGAATAACTTAATGGAACTAAACTTGAAGCTTTTAACATGCATAACTGATAACCATACAGAATTACACAGAAAAATACGTTACAATTAGTGAAGCAAGAAAAAATGCTAAATTAGAAACGTGAGGGCGAACATCGAAAGAATTTCCCTCGTATAGCCAAAGAAATCAAGTTTAGAAATTGTACAAAAATAATAAGAAAATGAAAAAATACAAATCAATCTATAATACTAGCAGAAATTATCAACAAAATTAATAAGAATAGCAACAGTACTTTAATATTCTATGGCATTACTATAAAGAAAGTTATTAACACTGTTTTAGAGAGGAAAACTACCACCATATATTTTAAAGAATCTGGTTGGTTCTCTAAAGTATAGTTCTGTTCCGAATAATAGGGCTGCGATCCTAAAGTTAATGTTGGTTACTGTCGAGTGTCACATATTTATTAAGTGTGGTTTTTGGTGTGTATTGACAAAAAGTCATGATATCTAATCAAAAACACCTGAGGTGTGAAAAAAAAAGTGCTGCCAAAAAAGAATTGGGTGTGTAAATTAAAGGAATAAAATCAAAATCAGTGGCCAAACTGGTAGCTACACTTATAGCTTGGCCGAGTATCTTATTTTACACACCACCATGCCCCAAATTGAACAAAAATATGGCCTTGAAAATGTTTACAGTAAACACACGAAGAAACACATGAAGTATTACTTCTGATTATATTGAACGTTTTTTTATTGACGGTTATAAAATAATCATACATATCAGTATGTTTCTCTATCAAGTGAAGCACTTGTTTGCATTCATAAGTTTTAATGATGTATGTTAGTGGAAATTGTTAACATACATCATTAAAACTTATGAATGCAAACAAGTGCTTCACTGTGGAAATTGTTAACATACATGATTAACATGATGAGGTGTGAAAAATATTAGGCATTTAGTATGAGTTGTTATAAATATTAGGCATTTAATATGAGATGTAAAAAATATTAGGCATTTAGTATGACTTGTAATAAATATTAGGCATTTACTATGAGGCGTGACAAATATTAGGTATTTAATGTAAGGTGTAACAAACATTAAGAATTTAATACGAGGTGCAACAAATATTAGGCGTTTAATATAAGATGTAACAAATATTAGGCATTTGATACGAGGTGTACCAAATATTAGGCATTTAATATAAGGTGTAACAAATATTATGCATTTAATACAAGGTGTAACAAATATTCAGCATTTAATATGAGGTGTAACAAATATTAGGCACTTAATACGAGATGTATCAAATATTAGGTATTTAATATAAGGTGTAACAAATATTAGGCATTTAATATAAGATGTAACAAATATTAGGTACTTCATATGAGGTTAACAAATATTATGAACTTAATACGAGATGTAACAAATATTAGGCATTTAATACGAGGTGTAACAAATATTAGACATTTAATATAAGATGTAACAAATATTAGGCACTTAATATGAGGTGTAACAAATATTAGGAATAAACATAGTACTACTCATGATTAGAAACGAGATAATGTTTTTGCAATCAATAATTAATGTTTATCAAACACATAAACAAAACTGGGATGATGTCACTTCCTTCGTTTCGGCTTTTTCGCATAAATAACGAGCGTGTTATATGTTTGTGCATGCTGAAACTCTTTATCATAAGCCATCAACAACCTACTTTCTATCAAACCTGCCGCTTTCTCTCAAACCTGATTACTCTTTTCTAGCTGAGTAGACTATCTCAGCAACACTGGATCTTCGGATCCACTGGAGTTTGACTGTCCACTATAGAATAAAAGGTATATCCTTAATTGAACCTGGATATGCTTCAAGCATCGTTCAACACGTTTTAGAATGATATAACTCCACTTGCATAGCAGATTAATTAGTACTATTAGTAAATTATAGTACTGTCACTGAACGTATCGCCTTTCTCTTCAGCTATGAGAACTCGATGAGATAATATGAACACAACTACTAAACACTTTCCCCCCCAGTGGCACAGCAGTATGTCTGCGAACTTACAACGCTAGAAACCGGGTTTCGATACCCGTGGTGGGCAGACCATAGATAGTCCATTGTGTCGTTTTGTGTTTAACTTCAAACAAATACTAAACACTTGTAGCGTTTCCTGTACAAGTTCTAGGAAAAGTTGTGGTGTAATTTGGACATCTTGTTGTCATTTCTCATTAGCTCTCTTGGCATTTTGGTTCTCGGGAACATCTCAATACCACTAGGTAGATTGAAGACAGGTTCAGCTTAGTGTTCTCTAATTTAATAAGTGTCGCTTTCAGTTTAGTTTTAACTAAGTTTTCTCGTAATTTTATAGCTGAAGAATATACTTACGTTATATGTTAATTCCTAGGACCTGTTTGATGAGTCTCCTCTCTCTTCGCATGCCCAACTTCTAAAAGAAAAAAAACTTTCCCGTTACTTTGTTTGCATACACAAATAATTTCATCATAGTTGTAAACTAAAGTAACAGAATGCTGCTAAAGGTGATTTTTTTCAAAATATTTGCTGTCATTTAATATAATATGAAATAAAATACTATTTGTACAGGGATGTATATGATACAACGTGTTTATCTTAATTACATATTACTTTTCTTCATAAATAAATATGAATTTTTTATTCTAGTTAAAAGAGTAACACCAAAGTTTTTCATATTTAAGTTGTTACATTCATGTAGGTGAATTTATGACAGTTTTTAATGAGTACTTATTTTTCATATCATTCATTCCAGTCAACTGCCGATTAAACAATTAAACCAATAATATTAACATTTGCCTTTAGTCTACAGTCTCTAAGGAAAACATGTGTTTAACAGGACTTGAAATACCAACAAAGCAATATTCGAACGCTTACTAAAAACCTGCATTTTAGCAATATAGTACAAAAATGTTTTTGACCTCCGTGGGTTATTTAGCATCGTATTTTATTTCACCATTCTTGAGCGACGCCATTGATTTGCAACTTATTGTCGCGTGTCTTTTTCTCTGATTTGTCTCCCATGATTGTGAAATTCTTTTTTTTTTCAGCTGGATTTTTCAGGATCATGTTTAAAAGTTCCTTAGTTTTATATAGTCACATATTTCAAAACTTTCTTCCAGTAGATGGTATTTTGCAACTGCATGATCATACTAAAGACGCAACAATGTTTTTGCTGATATTTGGTTTTGATGTAGTTCACTAGGCTTTCACACGGTCATTGTGTTTGTAGTATTTATTGAAAATAATGGACTTTCTAATCAAAACTATATCTAAGTGCGAGGGAGTAAGGGAAGAAAACTTTCAGCTTTCCCCCTGTATTAATGTTTTCTTTCTTGAATAATGTATTCATATATGATGTTCTAATAAACGTAAAAGAAATAACGACTTAGTAGCCATAAACAAAATTAACATAGATGAAAAAGAAAAGCAAGTTTTCTGTCACTGCCCAACAACTTCTATAAGTTGGAATGATTACACAGATGCTAGTATTTACATTTCTTTATTGACAAACGTGCACTACATAAGGTACAACTATTCTATAGTATACATACGTCATTTTAAACATCATTTCTTAATTGTCTTCGTTTTTTATTTAACTACAGGTAGCTCAGTTGTTCTAATCTGAAAAATTGGTGTAGTGAGGAAAAATTTTTTAAATTCTGTTGCTTTAGATATATATATGTAAACAAAGCTTCTTTTGTTAAACAAAAACTGTACCCCAGCTGGTCAGTGGTAACTTTATGAACTTATAATGCTAAAATCCCCGGCTCGATTCCTCGCGGAGGACAGATCGCTGATAACCTATTGTGTAGCTTTGCGATAAAAACATAAAACAAGAACAAAATCATTAAAAACTCGATTGTATTCGAATGACTAAGAGGTTAAAGTAATTTCAAATTTGACAAACTTAAATTCAAACAAGTGGTTAAGCATGGCCTGTAGGTTAGGGCATTCGACTCGAAACCTGCGAGTTCGAATCCCATCACTACAAATGTTCGCTTTTTATTTTAGCCGTGAGAGATTTTTAATAAAACACTCAATCCCATTATTCAGTAGTCAAGAGATGGCGGTGGGTAACATTGAATAGTTGCCCACCCTCTAGTCTACCGCTTCAAAATTAGGGACGGCTAGCGCAGACAGCCCTCCAGTGGTGTTGTAAGAAATTCAACAAACAAACATTCAAGCATATACAAATGAAAATTCTTCCATATCGTTCCTGTGTGCCCTTATTTTAATAGTAGAACAAAACTGTTTTGCCCTCTGTCAATTGTTTTCAATCAACTTAACAGCTTAGGGTAGAATATTGGTTATACAAAATGTTTAGCGGTTTTTGTCGTCAATTAATTTTGCTAAATATTACGAAAATGTTCGATAAATTTCAACAGAGAAAGGAGATTATATGAGATATATATAAATGTAAAAGTATCTGATTAATTATAATTTACCTTTTAATTCAGCTCTTGCTTTAAAGTACACGTATGTAGAAGAGTATATGCAGTAGGTAAATTTGAAGTTTGTTATAGTGACAAGTAGAGAGCATTTTCATTCTACTAGTGATTGGCATATAGCATTTCTCCTCTGATAATAACAGGTATAGAGTATTTTTATTCTGACAGTGACAGTTATAAAGTATTTACGCTCTTACGGTGATATATATAGTGTATATCTATTACCGGTAGAGTGGAAATACACTATATCTACACTGTGAGAGTGAAAATATACTATATCTATTACTGTTTGTTTGTTTGTTTTTGAATTTCGCGCAAAGCTACACGAGGGCTATCTGCGCTAGCCGTCCCTAATTTAGCAGTGTAAGACTAGAGGGCAGGCAGCTAGTCATCAACACCCACCGCCAACTCTTGGGCTACTCTTTTACCAACGAATAGTGGGATTGACCGTCACTTATAACGCCCCCACGGCTGAAAGGGTGAACATGTTTGGTGTGACGGGAATTCGAACCCGCGACCCCCAGATTGCGAGTCGAGCGCCTTATCCACCTGGCCATGCCGGGCCATCTATTACTGTAAGAGTGAAAATTGTGTATTTTCAATCTTACAGTAATAGATATAGTGTATTTTCACTCTCACAGTGTAGATATAGTGTATTTCCACTCTACCGGTAATAGATATAGTGTATTTTCAATCTTACAGTAATAGATATAGTGCATTTTCACTCTCACAGTGTAGATATAGTGTATTTCCACTCTACCGGTAATAGATATAGTGTATTTTCAATCTTACAGTAATAGATGTAGTGCATTTTCACTCTTACAGTAATATATATATAGTGTATTTTCACTCTTACAGTGATAGATATAGTGTATTTCCACTCTACCAGTAATAGATACAGTGTATTTACACTCTCACAGGTATAGAATATTTCCACTTTAAATAGTTTTCTAAGTTCTAGCCATACTGGCACAGCGGTATGTCTGCGTACTTACAACGCTAGAAACCGGGTTTCGATACCCGTGATGGGCAGAGCACAGATAACCCATTGTATAGCTATGTGCTTAACTTCAAATAAACAAACAATTCTATAAATTCCGATAGGTAACGGGTATTAAGAAACTGGTGTAAAGCCTGGTCTAATCATATGACCACCATTTACACTTACCTATATTAGATATGCTTTTCACTGATATTTCATGTCAAGCTGAGAAGTATCTTTCATAGACATGAAGATCAGAGAAATCCCTTTGTATGCTCTGTTTTTCGAGTGTCATTATTTTCACCTATAATTGACTTTACTTTTTTGAGACATGTTACATTTAATTAAAGTTTTCTAGAACATCCTGCCATTTAACCTATATGTTTAGATGGCGAAGTAGTTATTCCATCTAAAAGTTTAGAAAAAATGTTTTAGTGAAGACGCAAGTTAAATGATAGATGACAGACAATTTTACTATCGCTTTCAACGTTTAAGGAACATGAAATTGGATGTTTGGACTCAAAAGTGAAGAAGTCTGTAAATGTGCGTTTTTTTCAGTTCTTATCTCTCTATATCTCTTCAACACACAGTTCACTAACAGCATGAAGTGTTTCTTACGGATTCTATAAGCTATTTTCTTTTCTGATTTGGTCACTTCCAGTAGCTTCTCCTTCTCTGGACCTGGCCCCTTTCAATTACTTCCTAAGACCTGCTATCAACGTTCTGACGCATTCGTCTTCACATCTGACTGATCTCACCCAACAGCTGAATTTCTCTAAATCAGTAGCTCGATATTCATTTAGATCGTCTCACTCATCACGTCATATGGACTGTTTACTAGTGTAAATAACAAAGTTTTGTGAAAGTGAACTTGTCATCACGGAAGAATTTATTTGCGTCCTCTCGTATAGTTTGTCTTTTTGTGTTTTTGTTTTTGTATCGTTATAAAAATATTTCTCTCCATGTGTAACGATTAGAAAAGCAAAAGAAAATATGTCTTTGAACAAACTATCTTACGAAGGATAACCAAAGTAAATTACTGTTTCTCACTCAGTTACAAACTAACTTAACTGGTGTACTAATCTGTAAATTATGAGATAAGCTAAACTAGAATATCATAGCCAGTCTCATTAACCTTTGTTTGTTAGTTTGACCCTTGTAAAACATTTACGTCTTTTGTCTTTCCTGTTCTACTGAAACGAGATGAAAAAAGCACTGTTGTAATACATTTTTTGTTTGTTGTTAGTCACAACACAACACAATAGGCTATGTGTTTTCTGCCCATCTTAGGCATCGAACCCCGAACTTTTAGAGAGGGGTTTGTTTGTTGAATTTCACACAAAGCTACTCGAGGGCCACCTACGCCAGCCATAATAGTTTTGAAGTTGTAGACTAGAGGGTAAGCAGCTAATCAACACCACGCACCGCCAACTCATGGATACTCTAATTGAATAGTAGAATTTGACCGCTACTCTTATAATGCAACCACGGTCCCAAGTGCGGATTACGTTTTATTTTAAAGGATAACTGGGCGTGCGTAAACCACTGAATCTTGGATCCACAATCCGTGCGTGAACCATGGAATCTTGGATCCACAATCCGGCACGCTAGATGGTTGAAGTGGGGAAGGGATAACCGACCAATACATGAAAAAATACAATAATCATTAGTTTAATTATTAAGTGAAATTATTACTAGGTTACTTTTGAGAACATACATTACACCCTAAGCTCTATAAAATATGGCATAAAACATCTTGAGATTAGTAAAAGCAATACTTATAAAGAAATATTGTCGCTAAGACAACTTTATTTTTCTAACAGGGTGGTTGGCCTTTGGAATGGGTTACATTCAGATGTGGTGGAGGCGGTTACTTTAAGAGAGCTTAAAGGAAGTCTTAATAGATATTTGAAAGACAAGAACTGGCTTTGGATGTTTTATTTTAATTTTAAATGTTTGTATAGTTGATTGAACGGACTTGATGGACCAACAGATTCCTTACTGTCCTAAAAGTACACGAAATTAAAAGTAATATAATATATAAATTATATATTTAAATATAAAATAACATTATTGTATACCATGTGTTTAACTAAAAGCAAGGAGTGTTAAGAAATTCAAATCTATAGAAATTTTGTATTCAAACCTCAGTTGTAGTAGGATCATTTAACTGTAAGAATATTTCCTATTTAAATATATATCCCGCACTTGAAAATAGAATTAAATGTTTATCCTTCAGTTTAATGTTTCCATTTATTAACATGATTCCAGACATCACAAAAATTAAGTAATACGAATTCAGTTATACTCTTGCTTTTTTCTATAGTTCAAATATTGAATGACAAGATCTAGTCATTCTCGCCTTCAGGCCGAGGAAGAAAACGACGAGAATAGCAGTATCACTTGGCAGCTCGAGTTTTATATTAGTTTGCAGAGAACGATACCAAACACAATACTCACGAGCTGCATCACTTACGAGAAGCCTCGAATATTAGGATTGTCGTGTTTGTCAGGCTTCTACAGTCATAATGTAGTGCGCAGTCTCAAAGATTAATATATACTTTATGTTGATCTTTCGATCAAAACAGTAGTGGTTTACAAAAGGTTGCTAAGCTCAACAAGTCGTTACAACTATGGAGAACAACGCCTCTATGGTAAGTGAAATAATTTCTGATGAAACATTATTTTCTTACACTAAATTTGAAGATAGTTATAGCAAAAGAGTTGCTGTAACTGTAAAATAATATTCGGAGTTAAGAAAAATGTCGTTTGAGATTATTATCATTGAAAGCCACTAGTTTTTAGGGTGCTTGGTAAGTGTTTACTAAGTTTAAAAATTAGTTTGCTCAAACCACAAATAATGTTTATTGCATGAAGACAAACGTGTATTTTTCCCAACGAGATCGAATAACATAGATAGTTCAGAAGTCGTGGAATAAGAGCCTCCTCCAGCTTGTAGACTGATTAACACAATATTTAGTACACGATCCAGATGTTTTCTCTGGAAATTTATTGTAAGATTCTGGATAAGTTGAAAATTATTTTACAATTTCTGACGGTATCAATAAACCTTATAATATTTGTAATAGTAGAACAGTGGTTATTCGTGGGTCACCTGAAGTTATTTTGTTTTGTTTTTTCTCGTCGATACATTATGCTGCCACTTCCTTTACGTTGTTTTATCGTGCTGAAAACAATTCGAGAGCTCCATGATTTATTAAAACACTTAGTGACAGTAATCTATGGGCATAAAATGTTTACATTAGTGCTAGAGAGCTGTGTACGAATAATAAAAGTATTGTTACTTGTCTTAGTTAATTGACATGAACTTACGGTATGACTTAGTACGGTTTTTACTGGCTTGACGTAACCTGTTGATTAACGAATTAACAAGTTTACTAATGTCAGCCTTAAATAGCGTTGACGAATATTTTAAAATAGAGAATTGTCTACAGGTATGCTATCTTTTCATAGAATAGACATACCTTTGTAGTTAGCATGTCCGGGCTGTGAATCTGAAGTTTAACGTTTCGTATCCCGTTTTCGTAAAAACGCACTCCGCACTTTGAGACTGTGGGTGAGCTATAAAACTGACGATTAAATCCCACTATTTGTTCACACAAGAGTAACTCAAGTGTTGGAGGTTGGTGCTGTTGATTGTCTGCCTTCGCTATAGTCTGTCAGTTCTAAAAATAGATCTGATTATCAACATATTCAACACTCGCACAGTATTACACAGTGCTTTTCCTTAACTGTTTTCTATGCTCGTCACCTAGGCTGCCGCCTATGTCATATTACTGTATTATTGTTGACTAACAGAATCCTGAAGAATCATGTCATGGTAATGTTACCTTTACAATTATGACTTTATTATGCTAAACTCCAAGCAAGCTTGAATGTTAAATTTGTTACTTTCAGAGAGGAGTAATCCTGAATGATGACGTTATGGTTATTGTAAGTTAAAAACCAAGAGTTCAATGAAGGATCAAGTTTTTACTACTCGGTTCATTGTAGTTTTCAAAGCAAGTAATCGTTAGGATTAAACTAGTAAAACTATATACAATATTTGTTGCTATCTTACTGATATTCATAAACATATTTTGAGCTATTTCAATTTAATATTCCCTGACATATTAAATTTTCTGTTTTGTTTGTTACAAGATAGCGATAATACCGTGTAGATCGGATATGTGCGTGAGAAATCATTTGGATTCTTGAATTACAGCTGTGAATTGTGTACACCAGTAAAGTCAAATGATTACCTACAAATATTTCCTGACTGGAATTTAAAGCAAGAGTATCTACCAAAAATAATACTGAGTGAAGATATATATACACATACAATCATGTATTTATATATTCGATGCATACATGTGTTAATTCAGTCAATATTAAAAGGTGTATTAATTTAAAAAAAACTGACAATTCTAGTGTCGGACTTGGGAGCATAAAATTAACTCGTTAATTTTAGGTTCGTTTAATATTCATACGTATTTCGGCAAACTACTCAAGGGACAGACAAACCAATTAACAAACTCATTTTCCAATGGTATCTGCCCCTGGAAACAGTTTTCTAGTTGAGATCTAATCAGTTTGTCTTCCTTGACTACGTCAACCATGAAATTTGAACCATATTCAATCTCTTCTTATCTCTCGAGACAAATGACGGCTCATTCTGTGAAATCAGTCCTGATTATAAGCTTTTGGAACAGAAACACATACTAAGGTTCGTATAATAAATTAAAGTGATTAGTTTTTGTTAAGAAATATTATTTTTAGTTTTAAAATGTACTCGTTTCAATCAAGTATAGCCCCTAACAATTTGATTTTACGTTAATTTGTTTGTTTATAATTAAGCACAAAGCTACACAATGGACTATCTGTGCTCTAACCGCCACAGGTATCGAAACCCGGTTTCTAGCGTTGTAAGTCCGCAGACATACCGCTGTGCCACTGGAAGGCTTTTACGTTTGCCTTAATTATATATACACTTCACAAAATAATTAAAGGATGATCGGAATTTGTAATGTTATAGTTACGACAAAGGAAAAACCATTGTTAACCATCCACAGTTTTATTCCGAAAGTGAGAATCTGATGACGTTGACATAACTCAGGTTACAAATGTTAGTAGGAAAACTAGAGAGCTTAGAGGGAAAACATCCACGTGTAATCATGTTCCTAGCTATATCTACCTAATACTGAAAGATTCAAGCTAAACCATTTTAACTGTAAATTTTACATAGATATTGTCGGTTTAAAACTGAGAAGAAAACGTGTGATTCATATTCTATATTTAATAAACAGTGGTAGCTTAAAGTTTTGTATTAATAGTGTGTTTCCAGTCTTGAGAAAAAACTGTTAAAAGCTGGTGTGATTAGAAGACGTGTTTAGTACGCTATCTTGTTGTTATTATATGAATTATACAGGATGTGTACACTTACGTCTCCATAAAGTTGTCTTTTATTCAAACAAAACATTTTTACAACTGGAACATTATGTGTAAAATCACTTTAATGGGTCCATATATCAGTTTCTATGTACGCTTTTTTTACGCGTTACTATTAATTTGTTAAGCAGATAAATAAACTCGGTTAAAGTTCTGAATCAATGCTCACTTCTTATACTCGTTAAATAAATTAAGTTCAGGGGAGGCAGCTTGCTCAGAACCTATTTTACCTATGAACTGAGAATAATAATAATAACTTGAATCACTATTCAACTGGCAATTCTCATGAACTGAGTTGAAGAAATATATAACATATATGTGTGCTCGTATTTTGTATTTTTTTAATAAAGATTTTAATAGTTATTAAAATATTAAATTCACGAACTGAGTCGACTAGAGATTTGGATCAATATTTCACTAATATAATAGTGAAAAAGAGTTGTTTGTTTGTGAAATTTCGCGCAAAGCTACTCGAGGGCAATCTGCGCTAGCTGTCCCTAATTTAGCAATGTAAGACTAGAGGGAAGGCAGCTAGTCATCACCACCCACCGCCAACTCTTGGGCTACTCTTTTACCAACGAATAGTGGGATTGACCGTCACGTTATAACGCCCCTACGGCTGAAAGGACGAGTATGTTTGGTGTGACGGGGATTCGAACCCGCGACCCACAGGTTAAGAGTCAAGCGCCCTAACCACTTGGCCATGCCGGGCCAGTGAAAAGAAATGAGTAAAGATTTGGGTCACTCTTAGGTTATATTAAACATACTGCTTTGTTTTTTATTCAAGCATAAAGTCGAGTAAAGATTTGGATCATTGTTCATTTATTACATTCTGAGAGCTGGTGGCACACGTCTCCATTTCTATTACCGTTACCCATATTGACTGACCAACTAGTTTCAATACCCTTTTATCTTCTTGCTAAAGTTATTCCTGAAGGCAGACCAAAAATACTCTCAACTCCAATTACATACTTATTAAAGCTTTCTTTAATGACCCTTTAAAAAATACTATGCGATGATTGGAATATTTATGTTCGAGTTTTTAATCGTATGTTGAAACTAAATTATTGTCTTATAAGATTATTCCTTGTTTGTAATAAATTTGGTTTAACATCAACTGCAGTTATGCTACTTTTTTGTTTTCGTATTTCATGAAATACAGTAAAGTGTGAAAGTATCATGCATTTAAATATAAGTATATGACTATATACAGTTTTGCGTACACTGGTATCATATTTTTATATGAAAAGGTAATCAGTTTTATGTATATTGTAAGTAAATGTAAACTTCATTCTTATTTTAGAATTGCTTGTATTATTGGTTATAATTTCATATGATATACACACAGCGGCTTTTACGAAAATAGTAGAAACACTTAATGAAATCTGCTTAATAATCTGTGGCTCCACCTTTGTCTGTTAGTAGTGCTTTATTTCTTTATAGTAGGACATAAGCAGGTTCCGAAGGTAATCTGAGAAATTATATTCCATTCCTCAAGGACACAATTTAACACAAAGCATGACAGTCCCGTTCACTAATGACAATTTTCCAGCCGCTGTTACATTTACCTGATCAGATGTTTGTGATAATCGTCATGCTGTAATAACCTTCGTTACTCTTACTTCTACAAACACAAGAAGTATACAATTAGTGTCACTAAAGTGTCTCTTGATCAGTATCCTACAAATTGTTCTAGAAAGTCAGTTAAGTCAAACTTCTTTTCCCATGTTGTTTGACAGTTAATGTGGAATGGAGCTTGTATATATAAATATTACAGATCACCTGTCTAAGAGGTTACTGGAATAACAAACTCACCAGTCAGCTGATTTAGTTTATTCAAAATATAAGGAAGAATGGGGATAACTTTAAGAGCTGTTTTTAATTTTTTTCTAATCTCTGTATATATATATGTTTATCCTATTACGTTTTCTTATTTTATACTTACGAAGATAATTTTAGATTGTTAAATAAGTACATGGATTTAGGACTAGTCTAACTCTGATAAGTTGATGAAATAATATTAGGATTATGGCCGAACATATCGACAATAAAGTACCCAGCTAATGAATCAATGCATTATAAGCATTATCTGTTTTTTGCTTTCTTTCTTTCTTTCTTGGGAATTGTTTTATGATATTACCTACTCCTAGCTAATCAATTTTTAACTCTGTAAAATTAGCTATTTTGTTCTTTAAATAATTTGTTATTCTGATCTATTAAGATAATAAATAACGCACAATGTTAAAATGGATACACAACTACAAACATTTTTAATTCAGGCCAATCTATGGCCTTCAAAAGTTGACCCTAAATGTTTCGACGTTTGAACTGAATCATCAGGAGTGGAATTGCAAGACATAATGTCATATTTATACCTTTTTAATGGTCACTTAACCTAATTACAAATGTATAAATATGACACTATTATGTCTTGCAATTTCACTCCCGATGATGACATTGAAACGTCGAAATATGATTGACCTGAACTAACAGTGTTTGTAATTGTGAATCAATTTTTTTCGTTCTGTGTTATTTATTATTTTAACAATACTTACTTCTGATCTATATTGATATCTTGTTTTGATCAGAAGTTATTGATACCTTATGTACTTTTGAAGTCAAAACAACTGGCTGCTGATTGCCATTTATTTGATCATGATTCAATAATGACCGTGCTATTAAATTACTGTATTTTTCATTGTTTTGTGAACACACTTTATCTAAGTCACAATCCTGCGTTCTTTGCTGAACATTCTAAGTGGAAATGTCGTATTTTTGAAGGATATCCAGAGAAGTTTTTGTATAATTTCAATCGTAATGTTAAGAAACAACTTTCGTACTTCCCATTTGTCAAGACCTGTATCCAAAATACGACAAACCTCAACAGATTCGTGTTAGAAGGAAAACATCTTGCACAAGAAAAAAAATTGATATTAAAAAAAAAAAGAGATTTCTCAAACATTATGAGTAATATAAATAAAGAATATAAACTATCTTGGCTATCTACGGTCTTCAGGCGTTCGTCCTGTGTTTCTATATAAAATGCTTATTTCTTAACAATTTTGTTACAGTGTTTGTCTAAATCACTTTTCTCACACTATAATTGCTTTTATTTCTTCCTTTTCTCACTCTTGACATTCTGACATTGGCTGTTTGAATAAAATGGTGACAGTATGTGCAGGACATCGGAGCTTCCTTAATTACCGAAAACGAACGAAAAGAAGCAAAAAGAAACATTTTACACCAACAATAAACTATTTTTTGGGGGGGGGAGATATTCTAAAATAAATTTCTTTAAGATAAATGTTAGTTGTTTTGAATGAAACTTGCTTATATTGGTACAGGTTTTAGTTATTGTATACACCTGAGAGATATTTATATGAAACCTCTACGAGAAAGACTTGCTAGTACCCTTGGATGTATATTTATTGAATAAATAAATCTAAAAATAATAATTTAATAAGAAAATTAGTTAATTATATAACAAACCATTTAAAGTACTAAATTCATTCGGGCTACACCACGAGAGGGCGATTTTGACATGACTCAAAAATAAAAGGAAAGAAAGAGTATCTCAAATGTTGCTTTTTTTATATATTTCCATTCTCGCGAAAACAATACGTTTTCTACTACTGTTATATAAAATTTCTTATAAATTGATTATTTTCGGTGTAAAAACGTTTATTTTCGTCTCATTTTCTTCCTATTCTGTGAGTTGGTAATCCGGATTTCTGCGACGATCTAAGAACATTCTTCAGAAAGATGATACTTGCAGTAGCAACCTTTAGGGATAAACTTTATGTGCTAGTTAGGAAGACAAACAGCATTGAGACACTCGTGACATGTCCAAAATTTCCCGAAGAAAACTTATAATTCTAATGTGCTTCTGGCGAAAGGTAGTTCTCCTCGACCAAATAGTGTTTTTAGATGTAGTTATTATAAATGTAAGGTTTCTTCTGTGCATGACATGCGTATAATTCTGAAACTGTATTAGTATTAATATTTTAGTTCATCTCTATTTTCAACTTAAAGATTTTGTCATTCTCTCAAACCTATTATTTGAATGTTTCGAGCGTAAAATGTTGTTAGCCATTACACGAGTATATATATCCCATTGTGTATTTACATAACTGCAAACTTTATTATGTCTATCAAGTCATAAAGGAATTGCGTGCTGGTTGCCTAAGTGTAAATACCAAGTTTTGTTCACACATTGTACAAACATTATGGTTATAACTTTCAACTTGTACAAACATTATGGTTATAACTTTCAACTTGTACAAACATCATATTTATAACTTTAAAATTGTACAAACCCTATCATTATAGCTTTAACATCATAAAAAATTATCTTTATAACTTTAAAATTGTACAAACATCTATAACAATAATGTTTTGTACAATTCTTAAGTTGTATCAATATGTTTGTACAATTTTAAAGTTATAAAGATAATTTTTTTATGATGTTAAAGCTATAATGACAGGGTTTGTACAATTTTAAAGTTATAAAGATGCTTCGTTTATGTTGCTTAGCAGTAAATAAACTCGCCATTTTATGATTAGAAATACTGTCATGTTTTAAATCTTAAACCAGGCGTTACTTGTCTAGTAAAAACTAAATTATTGTCATTTTTATAAACTTCCTAATTATATAAGCTTCTTTCTTGCTACGAGAGCTACAACATGTGTAAAATGTTTAAAAGCAACATGGGTTGTAACATACTTGAACTTTCATTTTTAGTAACAAGAGGAAACGTTTGCTTGGTATTTATCAACAATTCATGCTAATTATGTTACGTTTTTAATACGTGTTTTATCAGAAGCTTGAAGTTTATTAGTGCAGCTTGTTACATAACAATGATTACATGAAACACACGACGAAAACGTGTTTAATACACAAACATACACTAAATAAGCATTTTGAGTAAAATATACAGTTTTAGATTTACAACAGTGTCAGTTTGTATCACGAAAACACACGACAGAGAGAGAAAGGAAAACTATTTCCATTTTAATATCAGTCATTAAAATCGATGCGTAAAGATAATCATAAGGAAAAAGTGACGTTTTTAGTGAGTTAAAATCTGTCGCCTAGAGACAAAATTGTAATTACTAACTTATCACAATCTATAAACATTAATTCTTTATGGTATCGTTCATTACATTCTGATAAAAAGTTTCACTTGTATTTCCCAACGGGCTATATACAGACTTATTATAAAGCAATCAAAGAAAACATTTAAAAAAACGTTAATTAATACGACGTCTAAAAACAGTTTGTAAAAATATGAGAAATACAACTGTTATAAGCAATATAACTACTGACTGTTAGCTGTAATTGTATATATTTTCGTACTTTAACCATTTTAAGGGTCGCTTGTTCTCAGTGAAATAGTTATATGTATCATTTCCAACACATTCATTATGTATTACGTCCCTAATAACAATGATTATGCCTTAAACAATCAATTAAACTTAATTATGCTTAATTGAACAACATTTTAGGTTCCTATTCAAAGTGTGGGTGAAAGTCTTAGTTTAACTGCATGTGAATAGCGATACTTGAAGAAAGCCAATGTAAGTATACTTGATGAGTGACATTACGTCATAAACGAGTTAAGACATTACGTTGCTTGGTCCTTTTATTCTTTTATATTTAAATATACTGAGTGATTTACTGTAAAATCAGCAACAAATTTTTCACGATTCCAATAGTAATTATTTATTTTGTTTCTTTGTTTGTTATGAAATTCAAAGTTGCATAATGGGTTATTTGTATTATGCTTACGACGGGTATCGAAGCACGGTTATTAACGTTCAAGGCCCGAAGACTTACCGCTGAACCAATGGGGACAATAATAAGAAACAAAAAAGAAGGAATATAGAATGTTCAGTGTTTTTTTTTTCTTCCTGGTCTTATCTTAACTTCTTTATCTTTTTTTGGTTATTAATCACATTCACATAATTATAAAAAAACTGTTTAGTTTGTGTGTAAGATATTCAGTGATAGTAACAAACTAATAAGATCCAACTAGAAATGGCAAGGATTGTCAAAATTTATGGTCAACAGGCAATTAAAGTACTTAAGTACAGAAATAATGATTCATTAAAAGTATCTGAAAAATAGAAATATTACAGGTGAGAATATAGCTATTTTTTAGATAAATTGGGATGACCAAAAAAAAAGACGTTTCCTTTCAAATCTTTAGTAAGTATTTTGGACATGGCAACAACATTTTTTCTTATATAATTACATATATAGAAAAATAGGAGATGAAACAAACATAATGTTTAATAAATCAAAGTTATTTGGATCACTGCCACTTTATTGGAACTTAAGGAATAACAGCCCACTTGAAATCAACCTCCTCTCAAACATCTTAAGTTATGAGATGTTGTACTGCGCAGTCGGTAAGATTGGGACACCTAGTGGATAACTAAAACATTACTTATTTGAGTATTATGTACAATCATCGCAAACACTTTAATTGTAATCACGAGATTAATCAGTTTAAATGAGCGAGAAAGAAAACTAAAATATTCACAGTTATAAGATTTATAAGCATTAGTAATTGAAAGATCAACTCTATCGATCTAATAGACCTTCCATGCTCTAACGGATTTTATTATAAAACTGATACATTAGATTAATTGGATTATGTGATAAATATTCTCAAGTTTTATTAATTGAATAGATTTTAATATGTCTGCATATTATACATGATATAACAAAACAAATAGTGACAACTTATCAGCAGATAAGATAATGTAATAACGATGACTAAAATATTCACGAATAAAATGGTTGATTTGTATCAAAAATTTATGGACTTGCAACGCTAAAGTACGGGGTTCGATTCTCCGTGATGGATAGAGCGTAAATATCCAATAATGTAACTTTGCGTTAAAACAATCAAACAAAATTATATTAAAATGCACAATGTTTCTCACAAATATTTTTCATAGTTCATAACTGGTTATTTAAATTTTAAAATTAATGCTCGCTAAAAACATAGATCTCATCACCACCTTCAGAAATCTTAGATCAAACCATCGAAACATTAGAACACATTTCACTCTTTCATGAAAGTTGCATTGACTATCAGATTGCAGACAGCAAGGACAAATAAAATACTTCAGCATGTGCTTCGTTTAGAACCAAGTATTACTGTTTTATGTATGGAAAAGATTAATACACTAAAATACCAGTGTTATCCAAGTCTCACATATCAGCGTTGAATGAAATTAACACATTGTTTTTGTTGAGAACTGCACTGATTTCCAGAAAAGGATAAAGAATATAAGGCTTATCAGCTACAACACTTTGATATAAATACATAAATATATGTTGAATATATAAACATTTAGCTTTTTGCTTCTCATTGCAAACAAGAGCAGAAATTAATTGCTATGAAAAGTTCTTGACTTTGTTGTAAAATGTTTGGCTTTCAGACTTGTGCCGTGGAAAGTTATTTTTTATATTGTTTGACTTTGTTTGGTTTTCAGACATGCCTCGTGGAAAGCTATTGTTTATATTACTTGACTTTCGTATAGAATGCTTGGCAAATGGATTTCCACTATTAGTATTGAAAACATTTTAGCTTTGTTTGTTTGTTTTTTAGAGCAAAGCCACTTTGGGCTACTGTTCACCGCGAGGAATCGAACCCCGGATTTAGGGTAGTAAATTGGTAGACTTACCGCTGTCCAATCGGGGGACAACATTTTAGTAATTTAAAAAAGGTCTTAAGAGTAATGATAATAAAAAGGTCATAAACATTCCAGCTTGTGTGAATTACTTCTAGGGCTTTAATATTGTACTTACATGCAAAAACGTATAAAATAATATGAGATATAACAAGATAATGAGAATAATCAAAAATCGAAGTAAAAGTTTATGCTTCAAGTAATAAAAGAGAGAAGTCAGTTTTTTGTTTTTGTTTTAAAAGCTTATCAAGCACCATGTCAAAAATGTGTGTCATTTGCATCTGAGTGAATGAATCTTAACCGTTCAAGTTTGTATACACTCTCGTGTTCCGCTGTTTGTCTCATGAGGTGAAACGTGATACCACTACCACAAGCAAAAGAGTAATACCCAAAGTAATGCAAAACCTTTAAGTGAAAGAAACATATCTCTATAAGCGTGTTATCCATGGCACAAAGTTATATATATCTTATATTTATGTTCATACATATACACACATTCGTTACTGTATTGATGTACATTAATATCCCCATGACTACTAATATATTGTCGTTGCTGCAGCTCCGTGTATCACGTTAACTGAATGTATTATTTGTAGCTCCTAATGTAGGACTCTGGCCAAAACTTTGTAAATAAATTTAGTGTTTTGTTTGAGATGAAACCATTTAACGTATTATTTTATTTATTCTAATCATATTTTATTTCAACTTACGTCCAAAACAAGCTCTAAGGTAAAAGTGGAAAGCTATCTTCAGTAAATATTGTACGTGAAAATCAAAACCTTATTGAGTTATTGTTTACCCACGTTATGGATTTAAACACGTAATAATGTTTGATACAAAACTCATTGAGACAGTAATATAAACGTTTTGCAGCTTTTTGGTTGTTTATTGTTAATTCACAATAGTTTTGTTTTTTCAAAAATATTTCTCTTATACTTCGAGTGAGCTATCTGTATTACAACAAGTAATTGTTAGTATTATTTGTTTTACAACAAAGTTATGTGAAGAGCTATCACTGTTACTTTGCGTAATGGTTAGCAGGTACATTCTGTGTTATTTCACATATATTAGAAAAGTTATTTATCTTTTTACATATAATGTTCAGTAATTGTCTTCTGCGACAGCTTAGCAAGAATTGTGTTATAAGACATAATATTGGACAAGTGCTATTTTTTACATAGTGGTTAGCAAGTATCATAATTTCAATTCAGAATACTTTGAATGGTGTAACGTAACTGGTTTGATGAGCTCAACCTCTGGGCGAAACGTTTCGTCAGTAGCGACCTCTACAGCAAAGTGTAGATAAAATGTGATTATTTTTACTGGAAATACACATTATGCTAAGTTATAAGTCGAATTGAAATGTTAAATATTGACTAATAATCTGTTTAGATTAACTTAGATGTACTATACGTTTTCTGAACACCCAAATCAAATTTTCCCTGGCTAATTTTAAAACAATGTTTCATGGAAAAAAATTCAAGATGTTCTGCTTTGGAATTTTCCAACAAGCCATGTTAAAAAGCCTGCCAATAATGTATATTTCTGTTGGAGTATTTTTTCTCTAATCACATACAGGATTAATGTCTTATTTGTAGCACTTTCTAAGTCAAATTCGTTTAAGATTGAGTAAATGTGCTTTGCCTGGTTTAGTTGCAAGAGTCTGTTGATTAAAAATACTTGACAATGTTTCTTTGTACTTTGGTGTACTATAAAACCCTGTTTTCTGATTTCAACTTCTATTAACGTTTAGTCAAAGCCTTTAAAATTTTAAAAGGAATATAAGACTTGAATTTTAAAGACACATGTCGCTGTAAACTTGTTCTTCATGGTATAAGGTTATTTATCACTATATTAACAAATGAATAATGTCAAGTTTCAGTATTTTAAGGGGATAGGCTTAGGCAACTACTATATATATATATATTAAGCAGAAAAATATGTGTCTGTCTGTTTGTCCGTTATCCAACTACTCCTAGGTAGCAACCAAACTTTGTAAGATGATACTTTGGATCAATGAGTGTGTTAATGGTTTGAAGAGGTTGTTAACCCCCTCCCCGTTATTGTTGTTATTGAGCATTTATAATCGTTGGCGTAAGTTAACGTTAACTACATTTATAAATGGTGCCACGTCCTTACAAACACACACACAAAATATATTATATTTTCTATAACACAACATATACAAAGTGTGGGAGGAGAACACACAAACATCTTATATATATCTCAGTGAGTGCGCTAGCACTCTCTATGGAGGAATACAATGAAAAAATTACCACCACTTTTACAATAATACATAAACTCAGCTGAAGTTTCTAATCCAACAGCCACCATAAGGCTCATTTGAAGATCCGTTTTTTTGAGTTATAACCCGTGCGTGACCTTTCAACTTCGACCCGTAAGACACTTCTGCAGCCAATGACCGTCTGTTAATTAATCACGTGAAACACTGTGTAAAGCCGAAAAGTAAACGCGATAAAACTCGAAAAAATTCAACAACAATAATAAGACATAAAAAGGAAAGTAATAAAAATGATAAATACTATGTTTAATGTAATTAAATCAACAAATGACGTAATGTTGTACTATATAAGGAACAGTTTTACAGTTTGCATTAATTAAGCGATGGTAAAACTAATGATGTTTACCATACTGCAGTGGTTCATTATTACCTTAAACAATTTCTAAGATATTAAAGTGTAGACGTGATAGTCTCAAAAAGGTCGTGATATTTTGTACAGCGTTTAAACCTATAATTAGTAGTAAAAATATACTGTTGAATAAACCTGATGTTGAAATTGTTCAGAGAATTGTTCTCGTATTAAGAGAAACCTCATTTGTGAAAAATGTAAGTGAATTTACAAGATCTATCTACGAAATATTGTGATGTTTAAAAATTTATACTCTATTTAGTAAGCTAGAATAGTAAACATTGTAATTTAGCTTACTAGGAATATTTGTATTTGGAAACGGATTTTATTTGTTTTGAATTTCTCGCGAAGCTACACGCGGGCTATCTGCGTTAGCCAATCCTAATTTTGCAATAATAGACTAGAGGGATGGCAGCTAGTCAACACCCTCTATCGTCAACTAGGACTAATCTTTTACTAACGAATAGTAGGATTGACTGTTATATTATAACATATCCACGGCTAAAAGAGCGAGCATGTTCGGTGACGGGGATTCGACCCTCAGATTGCGAGTCGAGCACTTTAACCATCAGACTATTCCAGTCTTTTGAAAATGGAAAGTTTATAACTTAAAAATTGAAGGTGTCAGCTTTACTGAAAATTTTGAGCTTAAATGTTTTATTAATGATGTTGATATATAAATCCAAGTATTGTGTTTTCTTTTTAACAAAAGGGAGTTTTTATAGGGTAAGTTCTTGTGAATAAATTTGTTAATTAATTAAAATAATATAATCAGTATGTCTACAAGACCGACTAATATGTAAAGCTTTGTTGTATTTTTGCATACTAAGATTTGTTATGTACGAACATTGAAGTTTGAATGAAAATATGCAACTTGTGGACTTAAATTACCTCCCATTATTATTCCTTGTACCTGTTAGAAAACGTTGGCTGAATTGCACAAGTGTTATCAAGTATAATATGCCATGCCTCTAAGATTTCGTTAACTGTAAAACTATGGTAAATTTTTATGGCACAGAAAAGTCTGTATTTACTGACATGAAACGTTAATTTACCAGAATTATTAACAGACATCGAAATTGTTGATGAAAAACTTTTTTTCCTAATTCCATCAATATTAAGGAAGATGTGAAGATTACGAAAATCTATATTTTCTGTTGTTTTTATTTGTTAATATTTCGTTTCTAAAGAGTCAGTAAGTTCTTTGGTACTCACAGAAAATCAGGTTCTATGTAGATGTACTTTACAAATAACGCGGCGTAAGACAGGTCTATTTTGGTGCAATGGACAATTCCTTTTATGCGATGGTAAACCTATCGTTTAAACTAAATCTGTGACAAGCCAAGCTCAGCTAAACGTAAAAGTGTGTAGCTGGGAGGGCTTTGTATTGATTGTCAGTTTAGTGCATTTATAATGTGGATTTATTTTAAGTCATTTAGAAAATAATCCTTTTGTTGCAGTCTTGTTCACAGCAAGAGTTTAGAAACTTCCGTTTTCTCATACATAATGTGTTTGAACTGTAATAAAGCAGTTTCCGACCTTCTGGATTCCATTTCAATTTTGGGAAAGGATATGTCACATTTTTGTGAAACGTTTTGTGATTACACATTGTAAATACAAGGGTCCGAGATATGGAAAGAAACTGGACACATTCTTTTTTGTCATACAAGAAACTTCTTTCACTTAAGATAAACCGAATATGCATATTATTCATTGACGAAATATTTCAGTATTAGTTCACTATGAACGTTGGCTAATCACCAAAGGAAATTACATTAGGCATCTAATTCAGTAGGTGTTGTATTTGTAGCATCTAATTCAGTAGGTGCTGTATATGTAGCATCTAATTCAGTAGGTGCTGTATATGTAGCATCTAATTCAGTAGGTGTTGTATTTGTAGCATCTAATTCAGTAGGTGTTGTATATGTAACATCTAATTCAGTAGGTGTTGTATATGTATCATTTAATTCAGTAGGTGTTGTATTTGTAGGATCCAATTCAGTAGGTGTTGTATATGTATCATTTAATTCAGTAGGTGTGGTATTTGTAGCATCTAATTCAGTAGGTGTTGTATTTGTAGCATCTAATTCAGTAAGTGTTTTATTTGTGGTGTATGTGTGAGATTAAAAAGAAAATGAAGTTTCCAAATGGGTAATTAAATACAAGTAACTTCAGTTTCTTTAGCGAACGACGACCAAGTTTGCCATTTGTATAGTAATAAAAATAATACAAGTTATTCTTACCTATCAGTGGAACTTGTGTTATTTGTTATAAGATAGTGATAGAAAAGCTTCCTTCTTCTTTCTATTAGTGGAACTTGTGTTATTTGTTGTAAGATAGTAATGGGAAATTTGCTTGTTCTTTCTATTAGTGGAACTTGTGTTATTTGTTCGTAAGATAGTAATGGAAAATTTGCTTGTTCTTTCTATTAGTGGAACTTGTGTTATTTGTTCTAAGATAGTAATGGAAAAGTTTGCTTGTTTCTTTAAAGAACAAGCAAACTTTTCCATTACTATCTTAGAACAAATAACACAAGTTCCACTGATAGAAAGAACAAGCAAACTTTTCCATTACTATCTTAGAACAAATAACACAGTTCCACTGATAGAAAGAACAAGCAAACTTTTCCATCACTATCTTAGAACAAATAACACAAGTTCCACTGATAGAAAGAACAAGCAAACTTTTCCATCACTATCTTACAACAAATAACACAAGTTCCACTGATAGAAAGAACAAGCAAACTTTTCCATCACTATCTTAGAACAAATAACACAAGTTCCACTGATAGAAAGAACAAGCAAACTTCCCATTACTATCTTTCAACAAATAACACAAGTTCCACTAATAGAAAGAACAAGCAAATTTTCCATTACTATCTTACAACAAATAACACAAGTTCCACTAATAGAAAGAACAAGCAAACTTTTCCATTACTATCTTACAACAAATAACACAAGCTCCACTGATAGAAAGAAGAAGGAAGCTTTTCTATCACTATCTTAAAACAAATAACACAAGTTCCACTGGTATAAAAATGAAAAAGATTTACCCGTCAGATAATTTTCAGAGAGGAAGAAATGGTGGGAAATTTTTTCGTGTATATTTCATAAAGTGTAACACGAGCCTATTTGTCTGGAACTAGTCAAAATCTTCCCGTGACAGTTTAGTCTTAGTGGAGAAAACGTTTGTTTGTAGTTAAACACAAAGCTACACAATGGGCTATCCGTGCTCTGCCCACCACGGGTATCTAAATCCGAATTCTAGCATTGTAAGTTCGTAGACATGCCGCTGTGCCACTGAGGGGGGGGGGGGGGCGTGGAGAAAACGGAACGTACGTTTTCTTGTGTACTTTTGTACGTACTCTCTAAATAAGTATAGGTTTGACCTTCTTCGACTTAAAGAGGTCCAAGTGCTTCTCGTGACCTTAATTATTAAAATAAACTCACCTAGATATTGCAGTCGCTATTTTCTGTTGTTTTATATCACACGTGCTTTCGAACTTTATTGCTTGTTCGTATATTTGTACTAGTCTCAATCTGTCATTTTTTTATATCTGTTTTGCATGCAGACAACCATGCTGCTACAAGACCGTTCTATGTTACACCGCTTTGTTCATTAGCTGCTTTACTAGCTACAAGACCGTTCTATGTTACATCGCTTTGTTCATTAGCTGCTTTACTAGCTACAAGACCGTTTTATGTTACATCGCTTTGTTCATTAGCTGCTTTACTAGCTACAAGACCGTTTTATGTTACATCGCTTTGTTCATTAG
>NW_013665777.1:82555-88263 GCF_000517525.1 Limulus polyphemus | reverse complement strand
CCCTTAACAACACAAACAACATTCAAGACACTGAAAGCTATCTATGGAATATTTAAAGTCCCTTCTCTATTTTTATACCATTCTGTTTTACTTAAAGATTAGATAGAATGCTATTTTTAGACATATAAGAAAAACAACAACTTATGTATTCTTTTACAGGATTTAATTAAATTTGGAAGAAAACTTTCTCTGCACGACGTACCACTTCGGTAGTGCGTGTTTCATTGTTCTCTATAAAACTTAATAGTTATTATTATATTTTTCTTATGAAGGAAGCTCACAAAACTACCAGACTTCTAAAACTAAGAACAAAATAACGCTCCCACCCCCTAGTGGCACAGCGGTATGTTTGCGGACTTAAAGCACTAGAAACCAGGTTTCGATACCAGTGGTGGACAGAACACAGATAGCCCATTATTTAGCTTTGTGCTTAACTTCAAACAAACAAAATTAGAAGTATAAATACTGAGTTATTCTGGTTAATTTCAAAATGTATTTTTTATTAGGCGTCGACATTACGTTATACAAAGCTGTTGTGAAACATTTTTGATATACGTTAACCTAAACGTTATTAAATCTCTCTTTATGAATCACTAAAGCGAATTGATTCAAAGAATTAAAAAAAAACAGCAGTTCCTTTTGTACCGTGTGCCTTCTCTGAATTACAAAAAGTGTTAATTTTTATTACTTTTATTTGTTTCGTTCTTAGCATAAAGCTACTCAATAAGTAATATTTTTCTATACCAAAAACATAGCTCGAACCCCGAGCGATAACATTATGCGCCCACAAGCTAGCTTACTCCTGAGCCACTGGAAGGCTTGATAAGTCTTCTTAGTAGTGTTTACTTGTCAGAAGATATTTAGAGCTTGACAGACATCCTGTAGTCACATTTAGTTCCTTTTTCATTTGTTGGTTTCGTGAAAAGGAAAACAAACTAATCGAAAACAAGCTCTCTTTTATGGTTTCCTTGGTATTTCCTTTGAGGATTTGCTGTAGAAATCATTACGAATGTTTCTGGATATGTACTAATCTTTAATGAAAAACATTAGACACATGTGCCTTAGTGATATAAAAAGAGTATAAAATATTAGATTAGTAGGTTACAGAAACAACAGACTGCCTTCAGGAAGACCTAGCTCAGGCTCTTCAAAAACGACCAAGCCAAGGGCGAGAACTGAGTAACAATGTTGTGCTTTATAAATATCTTACGGTATAAAACCACAGTTTACTTATTTATCTGTATGTGTCTCATACTGTATATATATATATATATAAAGATATATTTACAGTCCTCAACCTTTATACGGGCTATATTCACAACTTGGTAAGCACTAATTGGAACCACCACAGTAGGGTGACGTAGCAGACAGCTTCGATAAAAGATGATCAGGTTATGAAGTAAAAGGACAACCTTACTGATGTGTGTTACTCAAAGTATTTGTTAACTTAGTTTAATTTTCTGTTTCAGCTTAGGTTAATGTCAGTGAATGTGAATTACAGTTCTGAAATGGTATTTGGTTAACACTAGCATTACTACTTCTCTAGGGTAAAGCTATCTGCTACGCCACTCTACGGCAGCTGTTACCATTAGTGCTTACCCACCAATAGATAACATCCCTTATGGTCCATCTATGGTAATCTTGTTATTTTTATAATTCCTTCCTATAACTGCCTACAGACGTTTAATGGTAGTTTTAAAAGTTGGAAGCTGTAGGATTGAGCATGCATCTTTTCTGGTCCTTCTCCTTCTTCGGATACTTTACATTTTACCATCTTAGTGTGTGCCCTAGTTTTATTTATCTGGTCAACTTTCCTTATTCGTTATTGTCTGAAACGTTTTTTGCAGATTGAACTTGATAAACGTTGTACCTTACGATTTTGTTTGCCCCTCTGTTAAGGCCTACCTTTTTTCCTTTGTACATTATATATTTTTTCCATTGTAATTTTATATTTCTGTATTTTGTGCAATACTTTTGTTTTTTGCTTTGTTTTCTGATATATTATCACAGATAAAGAAATGCTCGTTTTCAGTTTTCCCTCTAAATGATAAAATTAAGGCACAGACACGCACTCATATATATATATATATATTTCTGTTTGATTATTTTTCTATTAACTAAATAATATATAAAAGTTGTCAATGAATAAGTTGAAACGCTATAATACACTCTTTGTAATAACAACTCGTAATGGTCCAGTAGAGAATGATATGCTTTATATTATTAATAGTCTTATTGTGATGTATAAATACTAAAAGCCCCCGCTCCTCCAGCGTTCTACAACTGAATACATCAAAGACTGATGATAGAGATAGCGTTTCAACAAAGACTTTGTATATGTAACCCAAGAAGCCTAATGGGGTCCAATATTGAGTAAAACGTTTATTTTTTTTATTTTTTGGCAGTTATGAGAATAAAGTGCTATTAGTATACATTCTTCTTATTGTAAACCTGTCTTAGTAAAATTGTTTTTAACTATTTGCGTTGAATCGAACCCCGGATCTTAGCGATGTAAATCCGTAAACTTACCGCTGATGGAAATTGTCGGTAAAGAGTGGTGTATTTTAAATTATTATCAGTTGTGTCATGACTTAATAGCAAAATATATTAATATTAAGCTGCTTACTTTGTTACAATTTTATTACCTTGGAAAATAGATATATGATTACAAGTTGGTGTCCATTTACATTGACTTTATGATGTCCTTATTTTCTTTGCAGAACTCATTTGCCCCCCCCCCTCCAGTGGCACAGCGGTATGTCTGCGGACTTACAACGCTAGAAACTGGGTTTCGATACCCGTGGTGGGCAGAGCACAGATAGCCCATTGTGTAGCTTTGTGCTTAACTACAAAGAAACAGAACTCAAACTAAAGTTGAAATGCAATTCATCAGCAATTGAAATTATTCTAAAAATGTATAACTTTTATAAGTAACTAAGAAAGGCACTGATGACTGTTAGATATTTTGATTGATTTATGTTCGATTCAAACTATTCTAAAATGTTAACAAATCCAAACAGTCTGTTTATCAACAACAGACCGAGATAACAGGTAGATCAGATCAACTTAATTCTGTGTTTATTAATTAAACTCTAAGGCAACGATATCAATTTTATGAAACTAAGAAAGCTGTCTGTTACTTATTATGTCATTGTTAATTGATAAAAGTATTTGATTAATTTGTTATCGTTTGAAATAACGTTTCGTAAATGCACACTGTTACTTATTATACCATTGTTAATTGATAAAAGTATTTGATTAATTTGTTATCGTTTGAAATAACGTTTCGTAAATGCACACTGTTATCGTTTGAAATAACGTTTCGTAAATGCACACACACATGTTTGGTAGATCCTGTTGAGACTATATTCTCTTGTCGTCTCTTGAATTAAATATTCATAAGGACCAATATCACATCCAGTTTAATTTCTAGCACACTATAAATATGCACTTGCCTTTTTACAAATTACTGTCACCATTATGCTCTTAACGAGTAGTAAGTGGGTTACGTCACCCGGCGTTTTTGAAATCCGACAAAATTTAATCAAGTCGATTTCGAAATTTTAAATAATCAGTAACTTCGTGAATAAATAATAACAAAATAAAAATGTCGCCAGATCTAATTTTATATATTCTAACCATGCAAACAGACAGACAATATTAAGTGTAGAAGGACTTAGCTAGCACAAACAGATCAACAATATTAGGTGTAGAAAGACTTAGCTGGCACAAACAGATCAACAATATTAGGTGTAGAACGACTTAGCTGGCACAAACATATCAACAATATTAGGTGTAGAACGACTTAGCTGGCACAAACAGATCAACAATATTAGGTGTAGAACGACTTAGCTGGCACAAACAGATCAACAATATTAGGTGTAGAACGACTTAGCTGGCACAAACAGATCAAAAATATTAGGTGTAGAACGACTTAGCAAGTGGAACATTACACTATACTGTATTATATTAGACCAAAGAAATAATTTATTTCGTCGTCAGGATTTATACATATTGAAGAGACGTCTATGATGAAAAAAGAAAAAGATGTGAGTAAGGATGTTCACATAAAAAAAACACGGAAAATATCCCCAGAAACACATGAATAACAATGCTGAGCAGCTCTCCGGATCAGCGGTAAGTCTTGGTACTAAAAATTGTGTTTCGATACCCGTAGTGAGCATAGGGGAGGTAACCCCTTGTGTAGATGTTTTTTAATAGCAAACATTGCTGAGTATATACAAAAAAATTACACATTTTTGGGAACTAGGCTACTTTCTACTTTTCAAATAGTTCATAGTTTTGCTATATCTAACGGAAAAAAATACTACTCTTTACTGGCTTTGTTTCGTTTCGATAAAAGAATTGTTTTTGGTATAAATAAACTTTTGTTAAAAACAACATAAATTGTAGAATTTTTTAACATAACTAGCATTTTAAAGTAGCGATTGCACAAGTCAGTGTTTTAATATTATTACAAATATTTGTTTTTATAGTATTAATCAAACACAAATCTGTGTTAATACTAATACATCTTGTGTTCCTGTACCTCTGTTTCTGCTATAGTGTTTTGTTCTTTAAAAATAAAGAAATTAATATTTCAGTTTTGTAAAATATGAAATGCGTTAAGGGCTATCTCACCAGTTTAAGTTGTTAACGTCATAATATTAATTAATCCACAGGTTAAAGTACAAATGATATTTAATTGACTGTTCAGAATTCAAAATCTATACAGATCTAAAAATCTATTACTTACTCTCATCCGTTCTCGGATCGAATAGTGGCTGTCATACCTCTTAGATTGGCAAAACAGTACGCAAATTACACCTGCGAGCATATGGGAGTATAAAGCATAATTGGAAAACAACTATCAGATCTCCCAGACCCCACAATTTGCATACATAGTGAAAATACTAACCGGAAATAACCGATCCTCGTTAAAAACGTCAAAGTCATCTCATACGGATTATCAAACAATGAACTTTCAATTATAGAAAATCTATATATTACAGTGTATAGATGAACTCCCAACTTTAAATAATAACACAACATCACTACAGTTAAGTTTCTTCTGAATAACTTGTACGTTTGTTTGTTTTCTTGTAGTTAAACACAAAGATACGGCAGTGATTATCTGTTCCGTGCCCACCACAGGTATCGAAACCCGTTTTTAGTGTTATAAACCTGTGAATGAACCTGTATAATCCCGCCCAAAACCGGAATATTATAACAATTGTTGCGATCTATACCTACTCTACTCTTTGTTTTTTATTTTTCTTTCTTTTACGTTGTATCTTAATTCCTCTTTATAAAGTGTTAGAACTTTGCATCTAATATTTTACCTTATTCGATATAGCTTGCAGAAGATGAAATATGTATATTCCGAAACGTTTAAGTATTGAATGTTTCTTGCCGTTTCACATGAATCAAATGTTTGTTGTTATTGCCGTCTTACTATTATTCATTATTAAGTTATTGTCGTAGTGTACAATCAATACAGACTATGTTGTCTTTCAAAATTTGTAGTGCAAACTGGACGAATTTACACATTTTGATAAAAAGGTTAAAGAAAAACTAATATGTTGTATGTAGCAACCCTCTCTCTTCTCCGGATCGGGATTTAGGTCATCGACCTGGGAGGGTCAGGTTCAAGTAGACCTCTTCCTCCCTTCTGAACGATTGTTGTTGATTTTTTCTGTGGTTCTAGG
>NW_013665777.1:58637-81555 GCF_000517525.1 Limulus polyphemus | reverse complement strand
ACACTGCTAAATTAGGAACGGCTAGCGTAGATAGCCCTAGTGTGGCTTTTGCGCGAAATTCAAAACAAACAAACCACTTAAAGTTCGACAGACATTAAATATTTTCTTCGCTTATGCGAACAACCTGAATTATACTATGCTTAACGCAAACAACCGTGCACTTAATGAACTCTTACATTAGTTTTAGTTTGTTTTTTTTCTGAAGGGATTTCGGAATTTAAAAAAATTATCGTGGAAAATTATTGGAAATACCAATAGCATTGGATAGATCATAAGAAGGCCGAATACTCTCGTGAAGGGGTGTTTTTCTAGCTTCTGTTTTGAAATATATCCCATATGCTTTCTGATAAAACACTACCGTGGGCTTCTTTAAGATTATCGTTTGATATAGCTGGAGTACGTTGCTTCGAAACGATACAAAATGGCATCGGCTCAATCACTAGGTTACAAAAAAAAAAACGGATGTTTTTCTCACAACTGCAGTGGTTACCTTGGTTACTCATTCGAATTTCTGTACTCTATGTGTCTTTCTATCATATATAAGTCAAACAAGTAGAATTAAAGGAAATATTATTTATTAAGATAAGAAGGGTCCTAGTGTAGTAACTATGGCGACAACAATGGGGTTAAGAAATAATTGTTGGTACAAACAAATAGAGTCAAAGAAAAGATTATTTATAAAGATTGGAGGGAACCTAGATTAGTAACTATGCCAATAACGATAGGGTTAAAAAACAATTGTTGGTCAAACAAGTAGAGTCAAAGAAAAGATTATTTATAAAGATTGGAGGGAACCTAGATTAGTAACTATGCCAACAACAATAGGATTAAGAAATAATTGTTGGTCAAACAAGTAGAGTCAAAGAAAATATTATTTATAAAGATTGGAGGGAACCTAGATTAGTAACTATGCCAACAACGATAGGGTTAAGAAACAATTGTTGGTCAAACAAATAGAGTCAAAGATTATTTATAAAGATTGGAGGGAACCTAGATTAGTAACTATGCCAACAACAATAGGATTAAGAAACAATTGTTGGTCAAACAAATAGAGACAAAGAAAAGATTAATTATGAAGACTGGAGGGATCTCAGAGCAGTAACCATGCCAACAACAGTAGGGTTAAAAAATAATTGTTGGTCAAACGAGTGAAGTCAAAGAAAAAAGTATTTATGAAGATTGGAGGTATCCCAGAATAGTAACCATGCCAACAACAGTAGGGTTAAAGAATAATTGTCGGTTAAACAAGTAGAGTAAAAAGAATATTTATGAAGATCGGAGGGATCCCAGAGTAGTAACTATGTCCACAACAATAGGTTTAAAGAAAGGATCCCAGAGTAGTAACTATATCAACAACAATAGGTTTAAAGAAAGGATCACAGAGTAGTAACTATATCAACAACAATAGGTTTAAAGAAAGGATCCCAGAGTAGTAACTATGTCCACAACAATAGGTTTAAAGAAAGGATCCCAGAGTAGTAACTATATCAACAACAATAGGTTTAAAGAAAAGATCACAGAGTAGTAACTATATCAACAACAATAGGTTTAAAGAAAGGATCACAGAGTAGTAACTATATCAACAACAATAGGTTTAAAGAAAGGATCACAGAGTAGTAACTATATCAACAACAATAGGTTTAAAGAAAGGATCACAGAGTAGTAACTATATCAACAACAATAGGTTTAAAGAAAGGATCACAGAGTAGTAACTATATCAACAACAATAGGTTTAAAGAAAGGATCACAGAGTAGTAACTATATCAACAACAATAGGTTTAAAGAAAGGATCACAGAGTAGTAACTATATCAACAACAACAATAGGTTTAAAGAAAGGATCACAGAGTAGTAACTATATCAACAACAATAGGTTTAAAGAAAGGATCACAGAATAGTAACTATATCAACAACAATAGGTTTAAAGAAAGGATCCCACAGTAGTAACTATATCAACAACAATAGGTTTAAAGAAAGGATCACAGAGTAGTAACTATAACAATGAGATAAAAAACGATCTTGGTCAAACAATTAGGGTTAAAGTAAACATCCCTTATTTCTAAAGATTATAGGGATCCTAGAGTAGTAACTGGATCCATAAAATTAAAAAAAAAATTCTAGCATTCAAATATGATCAATGATCCCTTGTTTATGAATATCCCAGGGTTACTAGTGCATAGCAAATGTTTTTCTAATAATAAGAGTAAAAATATTAGTAATTGATTTTTAATACAAAAATAAAAAAATTGGTTCTCTTTGCTCTATTCACCGTGGAGAATCGAACCCCGGAGTTTAACATTGCAAGTCTGGAAACTTACTATTGACCCACCGGAGGACATCACTATGAGTAAAATAATAAAGGTTCAAGTGCTCTTAATTTTTCTCAACCTAAAGTATAACGGAAATAAAAGATTGGTTCTTAGTATAGAGAACTTTATCTGGACAACTAAAGAATGTGCAGGTTAAAGACTAATCACGTTGACGAGGTGTAAAATCACAAGTAACATGGCCAAGAAGTAACAAGTCTAAAACATGTTTTAAGGCTACTGTAAAAAGTCGTAAGTGATGAAGAAGTTAGTATAAGAAGTGGTCAAGCGTGTGTAATGTTTAGTATAAGAAGAAAGTGGTCAAGCGTGTGCAATGTTTAGTATAAGAAGAAAGTGGTCAAGCGTGTGTAATGTTTAGTATAAGAAGAAAGTGGTCAAGCATGTGTAATGTTTAGTATAAGAAGAAAGTGGTCAAGCATGTGTAATGTTTAGTATAAGAAGAAAGTGGTCAAGCATGTGTAGTGTTTAGTATAAGAAGAAAGTGGTTACTTGTATGTGGGCCCTGTACTTTGGTTTAAAACTACTCAATGCCTGTAGTTCTTCGAGAAATATTTATATATGAATACAAATAAGAGATTTATAAATTCCTAAGTTATTTCTATTTTTTAGTTTTATTTCTTTGTTTAAAGCGCACACTAGATATAGAATTTTAGTTACAAAATATAAATGAAAAATAAACCAGAAACAGTTGTAAACGTTCTACGAACAAGAAGGTTCATTGACTTTTGCGGTGATAAAATCACTAAAATGAAAAGTTTAAACTTTTTTTTTTTTCGTTTTAGGTCATTTGAGAAACATTTACTTGGGTTCGAGCCTGGAGGAAAGAAAGATTTAAAAACCATAGAAATTCAAATTCACCAAACTCTCTTTGCATGTGAAAGAGCTGTTCAATTTGCATGATTTATTTTCCAGGCCTAGATTGACTACCGAAAAAAAAAACATCAGGGAAGAGGAAACGTGGCTCTAACCATCTCATGTTGAAGTTGACCTAAAACCTATAAACAGAAAAGAATTAAAGTAGTTTGTTTATTTATAATTTTTTCTTGAATTTCGTGCAAAGCTATTCCGGGGTTTTCTGCGCTTGCTATCCCTAATTTAGCAGTGATAGACTAGAGGGAAGGTACGTAGTCAAAACCGCCCACCGCCAACTGTTGAGTTACTCTTTTACCGTCACATTGTAACACCCCCACGGTTGACAGGGCGAGCATGTTCGGTGACGAGGATTCGAACCCGCAACCCGCGGATTACAAATTTAAGTAGATGTGTTCATATCTGATGTTTTAGTTGAAATTGTATTTTACGAAGTCCGAATTGTTTTAAAGTTCAAAATATAAAAATGCCAGAAGTCAAGCATATTAATAAACTTGGTAAACTTTAATTAAACAAAATATTGTCGAGATAGGCTATATTAAAAATAAATCCCAAGTTTCATTGCGTGTGTTTCTTTCTTTCAGAGGTTTCGCGCAAAGCTAATAAACAAAAGGCTTTCTGTGCATAATCGCCCTTAATTTTGAACTGACTACAGGGAAGGTAGCTATTCAATACCACCCACCGTCAACTAGTGAGCTACTTTCGTCTGACCAAATAGTGGGATTTTACTTACTATCACTCTTATAACGCACCCACGGCCACAAGGTGCGGTGCATGTTTTGGCGGCAACGGGATGCGACTTGCGAACTCTCGGATTCATAGTCTGGGCACGGTAGGCTATGGGCAGCTCCAAATTAGCTTTATATATTTTTTTACGCTCCGATCTTCCTTTACTGTAATGTCACAGTAGGAAAATAAATAGCTTTTAGGGAAGGAGCACGTGCTTATCCGTCTTCTGATTGGTTGATAACACTCTTAATCAGCCCTGGTTTTGGTTTTTCTTTCAGATGAAAGTAACACACGTCATTTAAAAGAAATTTTAGTTGGACGTATAGGATTCATCATGGGAGTTTTAATCATTGTTGTTTTTAAGATCAGCCCTACTATTAAACGCAGAAATATTAAGCTTTCTACACCTCCAGAAAAACCAAAACACACGAGGTTCTTTTTAAATAGCTGTAAATCCAAAGATGGTCGCTCTAAACTATTCGACCTAAATCTGGAATTTAGATTAACATTCTTTGTTCGAACATCTCATCAACCTGTCACCTCTTTGTTTTAAAACTCGCAAGAATGAGTTTTTGTTTAAAATTCTTACTTTTTGCTCAACTTTTCCAAAGACGGAATGTTAACAGTTTTTCTTTTTAATACATTAAAAAAAAATATCACAGTTAATTTTATGATTGTTTAAAAATTTCGACCAGTATTTTTTTTTACTTTATAACAGAACTTTGTGATAAACGTTAAAGAGAACCTTTTAAACCTAGAAATATCATTGACTTTTGAAACGCACACGTCTTTTTTCTAAACTGGTTAAGCACCCTGTTTTTTATGGGTGTTCAGTTTTTGGTCAAAAGTTGAGCATGTGAAAGATTGATTATATTTTCTTCTGAGACTAAAAAAAAAAAAAAATCAGGAACGGTTGGTAAAACTGCCCTGCCTCAGTTCGACACAAAGAACAAATGTGTGGTAAAGGAAATATCAGGTATTAATTTAGGTTTAAAATGTGGGTGATGTATGTATATTAATCCCAGAATAAGCGGTAGGTCGGACTCTGTCGGCTTTTTAAGATACCCGTGCATCGAATTTCTTGTGGACCCATGGCTGTGGTTACAAAAATATCATTAGTAGTACAATTAATCACACCTAGTACTGCTTAGGTTCCCTACGTAATTTACATCTATATAATAGTATTGTCTGTTGTATGTCAATGTAACTACGTTGCAGGCTGTGGACGGATCTTCACCAAAATTGGTATGGAGGTTCATTAGGTCCATGCGGCGGTACATACACATTTTCAGTTTTGCGTTTTTCGGTTTTTTATGGGCATTTTTGCCTTTTGTGCCACTACCTCACATACTGTGGATGGATCTTCGCCAAATTTGGTATGAAGGTTTGTTGGAACCATATGGAGATACATGGAAAGTTGCGGTTTCACATTTTGTGTTTTGCAGTTTTTATGAGCGTTTTTTACAATTACATATAAAGAAAGCAACTTTTCATGTCCTAAGATAAGCTTTCATTAATCAATAATTCATAACTTCCGTCCAGAGGACGGGTACTCCAGCTAGTAAATAATAACTTTTTATACATTCGTTAATGTCATTTTTAAACCACTTTTATCATTTTACTACTTATAGTGTATTTAGCTGAGATATAGCAAGGCAACTTGTGTTGTTTCTCCAATCCATGTGCAAGTGTGCATCATCTGACGTAGAGCATTTGCGACTATTTTCGGGTCTCCACATACAATGTAGCTCACTGGAGCCTAAATTCTGTTGTTATTTGTTGAATTTTACCCAAATCTTCTTGAAGGCTAGCGTAGATAGCCTTCCGTAATTTTGAAGTGATATACTAGAGGGAAGGTAGCTAGTTAACACCACCAACTTCCGACTCTTGGACTACTCTTTTACCAACGAATAGTGGGATTGATCGTCACATTATAACGTCATACGACTGAAAGGGCGAGCATGTTTGGCGGCAGGTTTCGATCGCAGAGATCGTAAGTCGAGCGCCCTAACCACCAGGCCGGGTTCTTAATTATAAACACAGTTGGTGCTGTTAAGGTCGAAAATTGACTAATTATTCAAATGGGCTTTAAGTTCACAAACATTTTTTAAACAAATAATCAAATGTAATGTATTTCCAGGATATCAGAAAAAAAAAGAATTTACCTCTTTTCCTTGTCTTTATCGTACGTAATGGACAGAACGAATAGAGTATTTAAACGAATCAAATTAAAACACAAAGGAACAAAAAAATCGGATATTTTACTAAATATTCATCTTCCTTGCGTTACTGTAGCCATACCAACAAAAAAGACAACATAAATATGTTTCAAACCTATTTTACAAATAAGTATGAAAAAATGTAATATCATTCAGAAAATAAAACACCGCATTTATAAAGAATTTGGGGGGGGGGGTCGTTTTACAACACAGTATCACACCAATTAAACTTTACTAAGACAATATTTTTTGTTGGACACACACACAGTGAGACAGATAACATTTCCAAACAGTTTCGCCAAAATACAAATGCAGAGATAAAAACAGAAACACAGCATACGATGAAAAAGTCAGTAACACCACCTAGCACAATAACACCTTATAAAAACAAAGCCAAGACTGATTTGTGCTTCTAATTTTGGCAAAACAAGTCGCTGAAACCTTTCAAATAAACACTTCATACTGTTTCATCAAGAATGCCTACATGAGGATTTCAAAAGAGAAATTTTGTGTAGGCTCAGAATAGTACGGTATTTGAAACGTTAAAAGCACATTTACATGGATATCTCAACGTTTGTCGTTACATTATTAACGCGCGATATACCTTGTTATATATGTATTTTCCCAATATACCTGATAAAAGTATGTAACAACACGAACCAATCTAGTATAATAACGCTCACCTTCTGTCTGTCCTGAAAATACTCTCACACCTTATAATCTAAATGCGCATGCGCGGGCACTTAATCTCAAAGAATGTACACAAAAGGCGGATGTAAATACTCTTTAGTAGACATTTTGTTCAACAAAACATTAAAAACTTATCAAGGTTTTAAAAAAAGGGTCTAACGTTAGGTCATAGAATAACATTATAAATTTATTTATTGATAGTATTACGTATGGTAAAATTTAGTCCTAACTACACTAAAGCAAAATATGTACATACGTTACAATTTAACAGTGCTATCTCTTCAGTTTTATCGAATATAGGTCGTACTTACTTATGTTAATACGGGCTTAACTAATATTAGGCCTAAGACAAGTGGACGTATAGATTTCGATGTCTGCGATTATAATTATTTTGTATCATTATAAAAATCCTGTATTTAAAGAAGTACTATTGCAATAAAGAAACTAATTTGACTGTAAATATTTTACGGGTCTCTGCTAGTAACTATTAATTTAAAGAAAAAGCATCAACGTCTCTCTCTCTCTCTCCGGATCGGGATTTAGGTCATTTTCGACCTGGGAGGGTCAGGTTCAAGTAGACCTCTTCCTCCCTTCTGTAAAGTACACTAACACCCAAAAATAGGACAATACACACATATAAATTGATAACATAAAACGGACATGGCCCTGAAAAGGAAAGTACCAACAGAAATACATTAACCCCATAACAAACCAGCCTAACATAAAAAAACCTGAACCACAGAAGAAATCAACAACAACCGCCTACTTCTACTATAGACCCCAAGTGTGGTAATAATAAAGGTAGTTCTTGTGCTGCTGTTTTTATGATTATTATGAATATATTATCTTTGTTTTGAGGGCTGTTATATTTTTCCACGGCTATTTTGAATATGTTTTTGATTGTCTCTATTGCTTTGTTTATGAATTCCTCTGTTTTAGGAGATGTATCTATAGGTGACTTCTTTTGTTCTGTTGTTTCTTTGGTTTGTGTGTTGATTTTCTCTTCTTGTGCTTGTGTAGTTGTTTCCGTTCTGGTGTGGGTTTTTAATGCTTGTGCGAATGTGTGTGCTGTAGACTGTTTGTTTGTATTGCCATTTTGTTGAGGGTTTGGTGTAGGTAGCAATGGTGTTTTTTATTGTGTGCTGTATGGTTCATAATTTTGAGCTTGTGTGTGTGTGTTGTTCTGTATATTGTTTATTCTTGTTACAATAGTTTTATATTTCTGACATCCTTTATAGTTTGCCGTGTGTTGTTGTTGGCAATTGCAGCAGAACGGCTGTGGGTTATTTCGTGGGCATTCTCTGTTTCTGTGATCGCCCCCACACACTACGCAGCGTGGGAGAGCTTTACATGCGGCTGCCACATGTCCATACCGTTGGCAGTTGTAACACTGGGTTACTACTACCGCTGGTATTTTGGTGGGTTCTACTGTGTATTTTCTATACCAGAGTGTTATACCATTTAATATTATGTTTTGTATGTCTTGTGTTTCTTGTACTTGTACTTTTATGAGGTTAGTTAGTTTCTGTGTTCTGTTTGAGAAAATTCGTTCAACTTTAGTTAGTAGTGTGTTTTTCTGTGTGAGTTCTGTTACTATTTCTTCGTTTGTGATGCTAGTGTGTATGTCTTTTATAAAGAAAGACTTGTGGTTTGTTTTGTTTCCCGGTATGTGTATCGTTATGCTTCCGGGTTCAAATGCGTCTTGGGGCCATGTCTTCAGTAGTTGGCTGAGGTCCACACAAAAATACACCACAAAACGCTATCATAATCCAAGGCATTCCAGCACATTACAGGGAATCACAACTTGCGGCTGAAATCAAACGATGTAAGCCGAAAGTTCACATCACAACAGTCAAACGACTAGCCAAGGGCGGTGTCCTGGTCGAGGGGTCAGAGGCCGCTACACGACCAACAAGGGACACTAAAAGAAGTACACGAAGATAATATCCAAGAAACACCAGAAGATCAAAACAATTTCATACTAGTACAATCGAAGAAAACAAGAAAATAAACAGCACAAAACACAACCAATCCTACAAATGAAAGAGTTTCCATGTGCTTCTTTGTGTTTAGTTTGTGTAGGTGGGTTGTTGTATTCTTCTTCGTGTTTAGTTTGTGTAGGTGGGTTGTTGTATTCTTCTTCACGTTTAGTTTGTGCAAGTGTGTTGTATTCTTCTTTGTGTTTAGTTTGTGTAGGTGTGTTGTTGTATTCTTCTTTGTGTTCTAGTGTTGATTTTCCTGAGTGTTCTTCTTGTGGTGCTGTAGTTACGTTAATTTCCATAGAAGTGTTTTTTTGTGTGTCTTTTTTTGTTAGCCTGACTGCTTTCTTTGTTTTACGTGGAGCTAACCTTGCCATTCTTTCGTTATATTCTATTTTAGCTAGTTCTACCAGTTCTTCAGTTCTGGACTGAAAGAGGCTAATATATCTATAGTCAAACCAGCCTTACCTGAATCAGTGCTCACGCTCGGCGTTGACATTTGTTTATCCCGCTGGGGCTTTCCGTAGGCGACTCTGACGACGTGCTTGTGCCAGTGAGGGTACTTTAGTTCGGTTTCCCGCCCGCTGTATTAATCAAAAAGTACGTGTGTCTTCGTTCACAACCAGAACGATTTTCTCCTGTAGCAACCCTGATTGTTTGTTTGTTTGTTTTTGAATTTCGCGCAAAGCTACACGAGGGCTATTTGCGCTAGCCGTCCCTAATTTAACAGTGTAAGACTAAAGGGAAGGCAGCTAGTCATTACCACCCACCGCCAACTCTTGGTCTAGTCTTTTACCAACGAATAGTGGGATTGACCGTCACATTATAACGCCCCCACGGCTGAAAGGGCGAGCATGTTTGGTGTGATGGGGATTCAGATTACGAGTCGAGCGCCTTAACCACCTGGCCATGCCGGGCCTAGCAACCCTGATGAAATCGCAAAGGCGAAACGTTAGTTAAAATAAAAAGATCCTTTATAATTATCTGGAGTTTAAAGGTCGTTTTTCTCTAATCTTTTTATCAAAACAGATCTGTTGATGGGCTTTAGAATTGAGCAAAAAGCCATCTTTCTTATAACAAAGGTTTGGTATGAAATACTCTTTTTTATCATACGCTTCTGATTTGAAAATCGTAATGGAATAATGTCAAAATAAGTATATGTATGTATTCTCTCATGCGATGCATAATGATATTCCTTAGGAAATATTAGCAAGGTTACATAATGTATGACATTTTCAATATTTTAAATCCAGTATATTTCATCGTTTTAATTAACCTATGAGGCATTATAAATAGGAGATTTCCAACCCGTTATAATGCAAAGATTTATAAAAAAAATTATAAACAATACAAATTCATTAGCTAGAAAATGTTCTTATTCATTTTATATTGTCCCGTGGTTCATATTAGAAATGCAACATATGGCTTTGCACGTTATATTTGTATTGATTAATAAAAGAAATGAAACATTTTGATGTCTTAATGGAGAATAAATGTTTAAATTCAGTTTAAAACAAAGAGCAAGTGTGTTTGTTCAAATACTTTTTTATTTTATAGTATAGATAACGGAAGACACGTACAGATGCCATTTGAAAAAGTTAAATATTACAAAACAATTATGTCTTACGTGAAATATCCCACATCTGAACAAACCCTCCCGATAACAAATCAATTGTGGGGAAAAATAATTATTGCATATTTATTGCTAGAAGCATCTATTAAAACATGTGAAATTATAATAATTATTATATATTTATTAGTAAAAGCATTGATTGAAACATGAGAGATCAACATGTTTTTTTCTCCAACATAAAACGCATTGAAGCATGTGTGTTTTATAGTAACTAAATGAATTTTTAGGCTTTAAATATTAATTATATATAAAAAAGATAAAATATACAAAATCGCTAAACAATCAACATAACATACTATCAGTAAAATAACAATCACAGTTTGATCAGAAATTAAATCACTGTACATCAAAAACTTGCAATGCTATTGAACACGTTTGAATGAGTATGTGAAAATTTATATACATATATAAATATCCCTTCACTCTATGTCAGGACGTATTAAATACTCTTTCACTTTAGGTCAGGGCGTAATAAATATCCTTTCACTCTATGTCAGGACGTATTAAATATTCTTTCACTTTAGGTCAGGGCGTAATAATATCCTTTCACTCTATGTCAGGATGCATTAAGCATCCTTTCACTCTAGGTCAGGACGTATTAAATATTCTTTCACTTTAGGTCAGGGCGTAATAAATATCCTTTCACTCTATGTCAGGACGTATTAAATATTCTTTCACTTTAGGTCAGGGCGTAATAAATATCCCTTCACTCTATGTCAGGACGTATTAAATATTCTTTCACTTTAGGTCAGGGCGTAATAAATATCCTTTCATTCTATGTCAGGATGCATTAAGCATCCTTTCACTCTAGGTCAGGACTTATTAAATTATCTTTTCACTCTATGCCTGTACTTTTGAAATATAAGTGAAAACATTGCATAGCAGTGAGTAGTAAATCCGAAAAAAATAACATAAAAAGTCTAAAAGAATACCCAGAGCCACAGGTAATAAGTTGAAAGCAAAACACAAACAAAAGTTCTGAGTATAGTTGTTTTTCTTTACTACTGATACTTTATGATATTATTGGAAGTATGCTTATGTAACATCTACTTGTAGATACCTGTAAACGTCTGGTGGTTAGGGCTCTCGACTTGTAACGTGTGGACCGCGGGTTCGAATCCCCGTCGCCGAATGTGTTCGTCCTTTCAGCAGTGGGTGCATTATAATATGACGGTTAATTCCACTATTCTTAGTAGCCCAAGAGAGTTGGAGGTGTGTGGTGTTGACAAGCTGCCTTCCCTCTAGTCTTTCACTGTCAAATTAGGGACGGATACCCGGAAAAGAGATGGGCGCCACCAGATAAATTTGCCTGGGAATCGCCTATCATGTATCAGCATCTAAGGTCCTACAATGGTCGTAAGCACCACGGAGCTGAATAAGATAAAAAAGGAAGAGATACCTGCAAACTGAGATATTCGCTAGTTTGAATTTGTATTAAACAGCACATATTCATTTATAAAAATCTTGGCAGTTGATCTAAACTAACCTTGTATCAGTTTATTTGTATTTTGTAGTTTTAACAGTGATGTTGTAAGAGAGGGTACATATTACGTTAATATTAATATTCAACAGCAGTTAGTAGTAACATGTTATTATGTGTGTCCGTAGAAGGTGACCTGTAACACGATTATGAAATAGCAGTTGCAAATGAATGTGTAAATAAAACCCTGTTACTTTCTGAACACTACACGCTGTCATGTCACAATAGATTATATGAGCAACTGTTATGTGAAATAACTCCCCTGCCCACCAAGCAGCTTGAGTACTCAGAGCTACTTGCACATATAGTGTGGAGATTTTTAATATTCCTTTCATCTCATTTTCAACAAATCTGATAGTTGTTTGTGTAATATTCTCTTCTTTGAGTGCTAGAATTAATTCATCACAAAATATTTCACATCATTAAAAAAACAAAACATGATCAATAATTTAGATTCTGGATCATGGCTACTTCCATTCAATATATTTCCTGCCAAAGATTTCGTAAAATTATCTCCGAAAATAATTAAAACTGCTTCATTTTAAGACGTTTGCGTCATGATCCAATGTTGGAAAATACCCTCGTTACCACAGTGAAGTAACTTTCTATCAAACTTTCAAAGAATTGTGTATGGAAATATTTCGAAACATTTTTAGTAATGTACCGAGAGGAGCTAGTGGTTAGTATGTATGTCTATATTCGTAACCCTTTGCCTCAAAAACGCGCTATGCATTTGGGGGTTAGGATGCGCTATATGAGTGGCGGTCCAACTATTCGACAAGAAATGCTAATTAGCTCGAGGTGGGCGCTGTTGCCTAGCTGCCTTCTTTCTGGTCTATAATCTCCAAATTAGGGATGGCTATGCGCAGATAGTCCTTGTGTATCTTTACACGAAAGTCAGTAAATTTGTTTGGGGAATTTCGCGCAAAGTAATAGAATAGATGAAAGGCGGACAGTCGACATCACTCATAGCTCTCTCTTGGGCTACTCTAACCGAATAGTGGGATTTACCATCCCATTATAACGCCTTCACGAATGAAAGGCGGAGAATGTTCAGTGATGGGAGTCAAACGTGCGAAAGAGTTTCTTAACTAGCGTCGATTGACAAAACATTGTCGCGAATACATTAAGTGAATGAAAAATATGACACAATGAACACTTATTAGTAACACACACAAAGTTTTTTCTTTCAACCCAGTTTGTTTTAAACAGACTACAACATGATCAGTTACGTTGAAATTCAGCACAAGATGTTTTCAGCGATAATGTGTTTAACAGTTTTATACATTATCAGTGATACTTTTACCTGAGAATCTATTTTCTCCATAACTTTGCAACACAACAGAAAAGTCGAAAACAAAACATCTCTTCATGTTAAATTAGTTATAACACTTTGATAGAAAGTTTCAAAATAAGCTAAATATTGACAAAAACTGCATCATTTATGTTCGTTAAGTGCCCTACTTTTGCTACACCTGTAAACAAATTATGTTTCGAAAAGACATATTTCAGAACAGTGTTTGTTTTGTTTTGTATTTCGCGCAAAGCTACAAGAAGGCTATCTGCTCTAGTCGTCCCTAATTTAGCAGTGATAGACTAGAGAGAAAGTAGTTAGTCAACATCACCCATAACCAACTGTTGGGCTACTCTTTTACCAATAAATAGGGGGATTGTACCCTTCCAACGGCTGAAAGAGGCGAGAATGTTCGGTGACGGGGATTGTGAGTCGAGCACCCTAACCACCCGACCATGCCAAGCCTCCCAGAGCAGTGACCGGTTAACAAAAACTTGCATTCGTAAGTAAAAACTGAAACTCTTAGACAAATCATCTTCGTCAAGCGCCAATAAAAGGTCTTGTAAATAATTAGCAAAAAATTTGATTTGTAGACTGATTTCACAGGAACACCGAGAAACTGATTTTACCTGTTACAGTTTTACTGGATGATTTCACAGGTACATCGATAAACTGATTTTACCTGTTACAGTTTTACTGGATGATTTCACAGGAATACCTATAAACTGATTTCACCTGTCACAGGTTGACTGGAACATTTTACAGGAACATCGATAAACTGATTTAACCTGTCACAGGTTGACTGGAACATTTTACAGGAACATCGATAAACTGATTTTACCTGTTACAGTTTTACTGGATGATTTCACAGGAATACCTATAAACTGATTTCACCTGTCACAGGTTGACTGGAACATTTTACAGGAACACCGAGAAACTGATTTTACCTGTTACAGTTTTACTGGATGATTTCACAGGAATACCTATAAACTGATTTCACCTGCCACAGGTTGACTGGAACATTTTACAGGAACATCGATAAACTGATTTAACCTGTCACAGGTTGACTGGAACATTTTACAGGAACATCGATAAACTGATTTTACCTGTTACAGTTGGACCGGAACATTTCACAGGAACACCTAAAACTATTGAAGTAAATGTTGTTGTTTTCTTCATTGCTTAATTTACATTGCAATACGAAAGCAAAATGAAGCCTAAGAGGAGTCAGTTTTTCAGAATCGTGTAGCCCATAAATCACATACATGTGAAAACTCTGATTTCCCCTGCTCCTACAAAGAAATGGCGAAAATGAAAACTTATTTTGATTCATGTGTGTGTGTCTATCGTTGTAAGCATAGATAAGAGCATAATATACATTCTTATAATCAGGTTTAGCTCTTATCACATTATGTTTTGTTTACATATCGCATAAAGAAATGAATCTCGGCAAGAACTGCAAAATGGATAGTTACAGCAAATACTGTTTTGTGTAATTATATAATCTGTCGAAGGTATTCTGTGTACCGTGTGCAATAAACAGTCAGCTTTTCCATTATGATGACAATATTGTAACATAATAGTTACATATCTCAACTTATCAGTATTTCAAATGAAGCTGGATGAAAAAATAAATGCAAAATAATGCTTATGGTTTTGTGAAAGATGCTGGTTGTTAAATCAAAAGATCTTACAAAAGCGGCATTAGGTAATTGAATGAAATATTTAAATTGAATTCTATCTAGTTGTACTGTGTATAAGACTTAAATTGTGTAAATGTTATAGAGTTGAATATAGTCTTATCACAGTAAATTATGTAAACGAGGCATAGTCTTTGTATGAATTTTATACGATTTAACAACATGGTATGCTTCATCTGCGAAATTGTTCTAAATTGTTTCTAAATGAAAAAGTTGTGGCAGTGTTGTACGTAGTCATATTAATTCTCTGATCAATATTACTAAGGCTGTACTGTGTAAAACATCAAAGAATTCAAAGCATGACAGCTATTTGTTATAAACAGAGTTCTACGTTGAATCAGTATGGTAAGGAACACTACTGTGTAATTAATATTATGATAGTGGTGTCATATCGATGTAGTGTTTCCAAGACTGTAACTAACTGAAGGAAGTTGCTATAATTTTAAGCATATGTGGTCTTTTTTATTACACGGATTTCCCATTGAATAATTGGATAAGGTCCGCTAAACAGGAAGTGCCCTTGAACTCAGACTGAGGTTGTCAATAAGAAAGAGTCCACATACAAAATGCGCAACACAATCATTATCAAGAACAAGACCAAAGACAAATAAAATACAAAAATGCAATCAGGGTAAGTGTTTGTTATGGGTGTGTGTGGAACTGTTAAGAGAGAGAGAATGTGAAACTAAACCTTTAAAAACGGTTGAAATGTTAACATTCAACTCTCTCATTATTAAAGTATGTAAAATCTCTAACGTTTAACACATGACAACTCTGCTAGAGTAAATCTCTGGAAGTTTTACAATTTCAAAACTTTAAATCAATCTCAATCTAAACGTAACTCTCTATCAAAATGTGAATCAAAATCTGCCTAGCAGGCAATAACATAAACAAAGCCCAGTTGTTCATCACACGCACCTGAAACGGTCCAACACAGGAACGGGGAAATCTGGGGACATTACATGATTCACCGACAAAAAGTACAACTGTCTTTTTTGGAACATCTCGAGTGAAATCACGGCTATCCTTCCAGAAAGAAAACATGTTTAATGACCAATTAATGAAATTGTCCCCGTGTGTGGCTAGAGTAAAGAAGAAGCTTTGTTTTTCACTTGAGCGCTCTCTGCATTCAAACTTAAATATAAAAAAACAACAGAAATTTCTAAAAATTGACATATTAACTAAGAGAGTGGCAAATATAAGGTACCACAAACGGTTAAGTTTAAAATGGAAGATTATTGTAGTGAAAATATAAATAATGTCACTGATAATGGAAAGTCGATTTTTTGTATGAAAAATGATTTCTAAATGTATGAAGTTGTAATAGTTTTAAGCATGATACAACTGAAAATTGAATTTTATGATAGTGAATAAATAATGCCACTGATGATGGAAACGAGATGTTTCATGTGAACAATGCAAGTAAATTTAGTACAATCCAACCCAGAATTGTAAGATATGCCATTAACAGCGCTACTGAAATATAAAAGTGGGAGGTATAGATACTGAAGGTTTCGGTAATAGTACAAGAAGCTTTATTCATAATGGTATGCTATTCCAAAATATGAATAATCCTTTTTTTGAATTTAGAACTTTATTACATTTGTTATAAGTCTAACTGCTGAAGGTACGAAACGATTGTATTATTGGCAGCATAATATTAAAAAAACAGAACTTTGAGATTGTGGCAGTGGTATGCTAAAGTTACTGTGTATTATTGGCAGCATAATATTAAAAAAACAGAACTTTGAGATTGTGGCAGTGGTATGCTAAAGTTACTGTGTATTATTGGCAGCATAATATTAAAAAAATAGAACTTTGAGATTGTGGCAGTGGTATGCTAAAGTTACTGAAGCGAAAGCTGTAGCAATGTAATACATATATATATAATTTTCTATAGTATCGTAAATAAGGTTACAACTGATTATAGTGACGATTTTATAAATTGTTTATTATGTATTGAAGTTAGGATTACTGCTGTGTTTTCTCTTCTCATTACAACGTTTAATATCATCCGTTAATGTGATAGCATTCTGTTTTGTATTTCATTGAAAATCAACCGTTAATTAAAAAAGAAATAGTACTGGCACTTATTATTCGAATGATGATAGGAAGTTAACGTGTGTCAGCTAGAACTACTCATTACTATAAATTACAAAGAAAAAGTCAATTATAAGGATCTAACAGATTAATTTTACAGTTTTGCGTATGATACATAAGATTAGATAATATTACATGATTTATATAGATAACATCCTTCACTTTATTGATAAAGGACTAACAGAGGTGGACCATGCTGCCTGCTCTCTAAATAAAGAAAATAGTTCTGAAAGCGTCATTGGCGCCACTATAATAAGTACACGAATAAGTGAGACAGAAGTATATATTTGCTTCGTATGTTAGAGTTAGCGAGATTATAAACTTCCCTAGAGCAGATTACTTGCACACGATGAGTTATTTACAGCTTTTCATAACACAACGTTATTAAATTTGAACATGGAAAGTCAAACTTTATTGGAAAGGTTAATATGAATTACGAGAAGGTTGTATTATCCAACCAGGAAATACATATGATTAAAGTATTTCGAAGAGTTCACTATATGTAACAGCCCAATCTTCTCTTTTTAGTGTTATGGCTGTTAATTATTATAAAGGCTGCTCTCAGTTAATGTGCGTACGAGTGTGGTGAGACCAATTAATAAATTCCATGTTAAGGGGCGTATTCTGTAATTTGTTGGTATATAAACTATGCGTAGAATTGTTTCCCCAAGATTATGAATTCTTTCAAGCACTTCATTTGAGTGTGCTGTAATTGAATCAGTTAAGTCGCACGGGATATATGATCTAAGTCCTATATTAAACTATAAATAAAGGTAGGTAAAGGAAAGTCACTTTCATAATTCAAACTTTTTTGAAATAAAATACATTTAACTGAATTTACAATTAGAGATAGTCTTCAATAAGTTTTAGTAGCTAGTTCATGAAATATAGTTTTAGTTTTAAGATCTGTGCATCTCCTTAATTGTTTGGTTGAAAAAAAATGTCACTGAAGACCCTGATGAAACCGCTTCTCCGAGATGATGAGTGGATTCTGCCATCTTTATATACTGTTCATTTCACGAGTGAATGCTTTCCTGTTTTGTCAATTTGTTTGAATTATATACAATACCAGACAGCTGTTTCTAAGCTAAAAAGCATTGCGCGTAAGAGACAGACGAATCAAACTATTAAGGATTTCACTCATAGTTACACAAGTGTTATCTTAGCACAGCCGTCACTAATTTTGAACTGGCAGACTACTAGGAAAGCAGGTAATCAACAGAATCCGCTGCCATTTCTTGAGCTACTCTTGTCTGATCGAATAGTGGTATTTGACTGTCATTCTTATAGCGCACCCACAGTGTCAAAATGCTGAGTGAGTTTTTGCGGAAACGATCTATAAATCCTCGGTTTCACAGTCCGGGCACGCTCAACCCCTCTAATAAGAGAGTCATATCAAAAGCAGAACCCACATAACAATGGAGACACACTGTCTGTGATATTTAACCTGTATATTCTAAAAAGAAATATGTATTCAAATATAAGTATGAATGACTAATATCTGTGTAATTTAAAAATCAAATAATTAATGGAAATACGACGTGTTACTACACAAAAATAAAATATATATGTCGTAAACAACCTACACTTATAAGCACTCTAATACATGTTGTGGTTCTTGGATGACATGATTCTTGATGTGGTGGAATGACAACAAACAGGAAGTGTTTTCGTTAAACTGATGTTTCAAAATGACCATCTATATGACAATTTAAAATATTTATTTTAAATAATATCACATTTGCTGTCAACATCCCACTTAAAAAGCACCTGAAGGCTAATAGGATGTTAAATTGTGTCAGCTAAAATGTTTAGTGGGGAGGGGTGGGGTATAAATGAGACGGTTAATCCCACTATTTTTATTAGCTGCCTTTAATTTAGTCTATCATTTCTATATAAGGGACGGCAAGCGCAGGTAGCCACGAATAGCACTGCGCGAAATTCAACAAACAAGCAATGTTTTGGGTAAAAAATATACAGAATATACTCGTAACTAAGTAAACGATTTAGCATAGCATACGGACACCAAAGGCCTGTTTGATCTTTCAAGGTTTCTCCTACACATCCACTCCAAGAATAAAAATGAAACCTACCATTTTTTCGGAAAAGCGTAGATTCCGGCCTTAAATTATTTCATAGTGAGATTAGGGGTTTCCCGCCATACCAACAGAACTAGCCAAGATATGAAATTAAGAAAGTTGTTTGTATAAGGATTTATGGCAAGATTTTAGAAGAGAGGGAGGAAGATCATACTATGATTCTGAAGTTTAATGGCCATTTATTTTAGTATGTTATCATCTATTATTAATGTTTTCGTTTTTTAAATATACTGAAATATAAAGTAATGAGTTTAGAAATTATAGTAGTGTACAAGATATTAACAGCAATAAATATCTGTTTTGTTGTTGTTTGTAATAAAACACAAAGCTACACAATGGGTTATCTGTGCTCTGCCCACCACGAGTATCGAAACCCGGATTCTAGCGTTGTAAGTCCGCAGACATACCGCTGTGCTACTGGGGGGGGGCATATCTGCTTTGATGCAACTTACGATTATATGGTGAAATAAATATACTACAGAAAAGTCTGCTATTCCCAACATTTTCGTTTGTTTATTTTACAGCAAATCCACATTGGGCTATCTGCTGTGTAAACCGCGGGGGAATCGAAGCGTTGTAAATCTAGAGACATTTTGCTGTCCAACCTGGGGACTCCACTTTTTCGGTAAAATTACGAAGCAATTAGTCAATTTCTCAACATAAATTAAAACAAATAAATCATTTGAATTAATGCTTGCATAGTTCTCTACTGTACATCAGGCAACACTGTGAATAATTAACACCATTTACAATTGTTGTCATGACTCTAGTGCTTGATCGTGGTTTTAGTTTACAAAGATGAGCACTCTTGTTCGCCAAAACGTTTAAAGCTACACTCCGCACGTGCTGAATTTGTAATCTGCAGATAACTGGGTTTGAATGGCAATGACATTAGTCTTGGGTTAATTACACAGCGAAGGTTAATTTCCTTTTTGGTATTTTTGGACATGTCCAAGAAAGGTTAAACTGAAGAATTATTTCAACTTGCGCTAATGTATTTTATATCAGTATCGGTCGTGTATGGGTTTAGAAATACCCGAAAAGTCTTCCCTTCCCTAGGTTTGCTAATAGGATGACTAGGCGACTTGGTGACAAATGCATTCTGGAAGACGTGGCTCTATTCGAAGAAGTGTACAGCTGGTTATTATGTCTGTCTTACCTAGATTGTCGACGGAAATAGGTTTATCTCAGTGCTTATAAAAACATCCCTGTATTCTTCAACTGATTGAGTTGAATTGTTTCTATTTATTTTATAGGTAAATAAAATAATGTTTGTGTTTTTGATCAATGTTTTTTGTTCAATCGCTTTCTTCAATTCATACAAATAAGTATTCAGTTTAATTCTCTAATACATTATTTGCCGAACATTTCCTTAAAGCATATTATATTCTTATCTGTCAGACATTAATGAATCTGAGAGTACCATAATGTTTTAATTGAAACAGTCAGTATACGAATACTATGCAAATATATAGAAAGGCTAGCTTCGTTCGCTTCTCGTTATTTGCGCTGTTTGCCAGTTATTAAGCTAAGATTACTAATTGGATTAAATTCAGTTACTGGATTTTATTTATGCGTTGTGATTGAAAGAAATATTAGTCTCAGTTTATATGAAGTGCATACGTTGAAATTGTCGTTATAATGTATTATCCTTTATCATTTTTGTTGTAAGTTGAGATAGTATTTCGTATAGAATAAAACTTTTAGATATTTTTGTCTGTTAAAGGGTAAGAGACTAAACTTTTAGCTCCTAATAGATGATCAATACATTAGCGAGCACCGCAATATTGGTCTAGCTGGTAATAAATGTTTAAGAATTTGTACACAAGGCATCACTAAACCTCAACATTCTATTGATCCAGAAGATTTTCGAAATCGCCGTAGAGGGCACCACAGTCAGTTGTTTCTTGACTTATTTCACGAAACCTTATAAAATGATGTACATGAATACAAAAGATAGTTTGAACTGGCCGGTGCGAATTCGAATCAGGCTTAACGAGTAAATGAATAATTTTTGAGTCGTTAAATATTCATTCCTTTCAACATAAATTCGAATTATAAAGTCATATAACTATTCCGTTTTTATACACAATTATAATTTCTTCAAATTTTATCAGTAGTTTTTAAAGTTATTCTTGCTCAGAAACTTCAATGTCCCAGATAAGTATTTCATAACACACATAAGTTCACGTAAAAACATCTAAAAAATAATGTAATCTTAGAACTTGTAAGTACAAAAACAGTCTTTATATCATATAATTTGAGCTAAAGATTGTAGTTATGTTTGTATTATGTTTCATGTTAGCTTAGACATTACATTTGATTAAAGATGGATCTCCCTAAGGACAACCTTTACAAGGGCTATATGGATCAAAGAGCAACACTCGACAACAGGAAGATACTTTGCGAGGAAAAAATTGCCGACAGCTTTCCACCTGATAATGGTAGGTCATTTATACATTAAAATTAGATAAACCTTTTAAAGGACATAAAGAGCATTTCAGGAAGATTATGGGTCTCATGCACGCAAGAACAACTTTTTTAAATAAACAGTTCACTATATAAGTATAATACTAATGATTTTCAATAAATTCGGCATACGGTACACATTACTTAATGATTAAACAATGTAATATTTGAAGCCTTTGTATTTTCAATTCGTAGTTTACAGATTTTGAAAACTGACATTTAAAGCTTTTATGTAAGCAGTTTAGCATACGTAAAGATTAAAGGTTTGTTTATTTGTAATAAGCACAAAGCTACATAATGGGCTATCTGTGCTCTTCCCACCACGGGTATCGAAAACCGATTTCTAACATTGAAGTCTGAGGACATACCGCTGTGCCACTGGGGAGGGGGGGGGATAAGGTTAAAGGATTATTTGAGTTGATTTGGATACATTACACGTTCTAAAAATAAATTTGTGATTTAAGATGGATTAACAATACTTATACACAACTTGAATTATGAAAACCAAAGAAAGAAAGATTTTTTGACATAGTTGAAAGTTAGAAAGTATATATATATATATATTACATCATACAAAAATCGTAAACAAACCAAATTACATTTCATAGTTTTAAATGATGAAGATCATCTAACATGTGGAACCATGATTTATATTTATCGTGTTAACTGTAATTATCAACTATATCATAATAATGGCTTGTTAAAATAATGCAATTAGTCAGCAACTCTTGTAGATCTTATGATAAAAATTATTAAAAATTAACATAAGATATTTTGTACAGACGACACGTTTCCAATAATGCAACATTCGGATGTCCAGCAGTAAAGTAATTTTTTTGAATAATTTACCATCACTGCTGGAAACCTCTCTATAGAACTATTAAATTCAAATGAGTTGTCTTACAACAGTCTGAATTTTCAAGAAATGTTATTAATGTAAGTAGATGATTTAACTCACCCAAGGGGAAGTAACCCTGTTATGGTAAAGGTTAAGTTAATTCCAAGTAAAATCAGATTAAGCCATTCACAAAGCCAGTCTAATTCAAAATTAAAACTAAAACCGGAACTATGCCTAAACAACAGTTCATGAAATTTCAGGGTTCTTCACTCAGACAAGTAGAAACTCCCAATAACTAAAGATTACTAGACACTGCTAAGTTGTGACAAATACTAAAGTTTCATAGTGCTGTCTATTTTATGTTGTATCTATGATAGAATAGACTGAAACTACTGTATATCTAAATTAGCACTATGGAAATTGACACCTTTTGTTTCTGGTTTGCAATGAAAGGTGTTACGTATTAGAATATCAAATGGTCTGAAACCGAGCT
>NW_013665777.1:12509-57637 GCF_000517525.1 Limulus polyphemus | reverse complement strand
ATTTGCCAACAAGATTGATACACACAGTTTCTTTTTTTAACTACAAAAACGTTTTAATATACACACAACAATACAATTTACAGTTATTACAAACAATGATTTATAAACAAACGTTTCACAAACTTACAAGCAATATATAGTCTTCTTTCTTGTCTGGAACTTCTTCGAAATCTTATCGATTGTTCACGATGAACGAGTTGATTACGAGTTGACGTAGGTATAATTCACTTAACAAGAAGCTAGTTAGCTTTACCATTCGTTATTTACCAGCCACATTCGTCGAGTTTTCCACGATGAATTTATGTAATGTTTTCGTAAAAATACTAATGTCCAATGAGAATCCACTGAAGTTAAATTACTTGTAATGTTCGAACTTTGTAAATGCTCCCAATCAAATATCTTACGTTTTCCGATTGATAAGCGTTATAACAATCACAGTTATAGCTTCCGAGGTTTATAGCACACTGACTATAGCGAACTAATAATAGATGCTCTTTTTGGCGAGCCACATTGGTTATATTTATAGGCGTGTGGAGGCCTTCTCGAAATTTCAGTTTTACGCAACAATACTGAGCTACATTTAAGCGTTTACGTACATACATATATTGTTGATTCTTACTCTCTAGAATTTTATACAACTTTGGAGAATAGGCAGGAGTTTCGCAATGCATATCTAACACTATAAGCTATGCATGTTTTTAAATATAAACTTAATCTAAACAGACGTTGATATTAAAATAAGTATGTAATAAGAAATTCGTTACAACTCCCTCCTTGGAGAATTAAAAATTGGCGTTATGCAATTTTTAACTAAGATATTATATATATATATATATATATACATACATAAATATACATTGGCAACAATACATTAAACATAATACATTATTCAAAGGATTATACCATATCAATAATCATTACGGTATACAAACACAATAAATACAAATCACCTTATGATCATAAAATTATATAGCACGTGAAAGTACATCAGTACAAATGTTATCAACCCCTTTGACATGGATTATCCCCAAATCATACTCTCGTAGTGATAAACTGCAATTTAACAGTCTTCTTTTCTTTCCCTTCTTTCTATCTCTCTCTCTCTGTTTTTTCTTTCTTTCTCTTCCTCTTTTTTCTTTCTCTCTTTCTTTCTTTCTGTCTTGTTCTTCCTCTCTTTCGTTCTTTCTTTTCTGTTTTTGATTAGATATCCCATAGTGGGTAACAATACTAAGACCATGTCCTCAGGACGGAACTTACGTTCTTCAAAATCTGGGATAGGTTTCAAAGGAGCAACAGGAATTTTCTGGTTAGATTTTCTGACTAACTGACAGGTATGACAAGTTTTACAAAACTGAGAAACATCTTGCCCAATTTTGGGTAAAAAGAAATGTCTCATAATTTTGTCACATGTCTTGTTGACATCTAAATGACCTCCCATGGGGAGTTCATGGGCAACTTTCAATATTCCAGAAAGATATGCTTTGGGAACAACGATTTGATAAACAATAGCTCAGTTATCCGAAGCTGGCATATCTATTGGTCTCCATTTCGTCATAAGCACACTATTTTTTAAAAAACAACCATTTGGAACTTTCTCCAGTTCATCTTTTGAGAGTGCATATTTAAATAATGAAGAAATCTGCAGATCTTTTTCTTGTTCAGTGATCAGTTTACTTTTAGTAAATGGAACTTCACTAGGTAAATCAGATCCCTCACGTCCATCGTTGTTCCTCGCCGAGGAATTATCAGTAGGACAATTATCCACAAGATCCCTGTCGGATCCAAAAAATGTCTGAGACAAATTTATAATATCGTCCTCTGAATCCATGTCTATCATTTGTTTTTGGCTTAATTTCTTAGCCTGAGCTCGAGTCACAGCACACGAGGGAAACACATCGGAATTCTCCTCAACGACAAAATCATCCATAGATGAAACAGTGATCGGCTCGTTAACCATTTTAGGTTCGGCAACAACTTTTCCCCCAGCCAAATCGTTTCCCAACAACAATGATACACCATTAATTGGCAGAGTAGGTCTTACTCCAACCACAACTGGTCCCGAGAATAGGCGGGAGTTTCGCAATACATATCTAACACTATAAGCTATGCATGTTTTTAAATATAAACTTAATCTAAACAAACATTGATATTAAAATAAATATGTAATAATAAATCCGTTACAAAGGATACAATCAAATGCCAGGTTCTGCAAAATAAGGTATTACCACGTCACGGTAGGTAGAACAGTAGAAGATAGATATGAAAGTCCAGTGTTTCAGCCGAACTTGTACTCAAATGTAACACAAAGACACTTCATGTACTGTTTTAATTATTCGATGTATGAAAATAACTTCTATATTTTCCTAAATGTCTAGTTTTTCATTAAAATATAAGCTTCATGAAGAATGACTACACAAACTTTTATTTCAATATGCAATATAATGAAAAACTTGTAAAGTTTTGTTGCAAAGCAGCTTGATTTGTATTTATTGATGAATTAAGCTCAGTTATTACTCAAAGACAACATCAAAATCATTGTAAACAAAAGCACCATGGCAACAAATGTATACGTATTTAATCAAACTTTTTCGAATCCATGAAATTCATTAGAGACCTATCTAATATATATGTAAATTTTTTGAGCATGAAAACTGGGAGCGTATTAAGTGCTCTAAAAATGAAAATAAGCCTATAAAAGAAAAGTACTGAAATCAAGAAATATATTTAAATTTGAAAGACGTGTGGAACAAAGTTAAAGTTTATATGTATGAGGAAGAAAAATCGTTTATTTAAAATAAAATTAAGGTTGTTGTTTCAGGGGTACATTCAATATCAGTAAACTTTCTTTGGTGAGAAATTCATGATCAGATGAGCTTGAAGTTATTATTTTCAAATTATCATTTTCTTTTTTCACTATGAATAAGGTTAGAAGAATAATAAGGATTTGAAAGTTTATAACCGGTTTTACTCGAGATAACCATATATTTAAAGCCACGTGTTTTTAATTGGCCTAAGATTTTTGTCAATATAAATGACCTTACACATTGGTAGAATACCAAGAAACGCAGAAGCGTATGAGAAGGTCCATATTTCGCAATAACACATTAACTACGCAAAGAGTATGACAGGTAAAAATAGAGGAACAACGTCAAAGAATATTACCAAAATATTCACAATAGACTCCAATTATGGAATACTCGTGCTCTGCATGAAGCAATATAGCTCCCTCATTAATCAAAACTAATCTACAAACAATACAAAATTCGTTACTTACAGCTATATTCAAAGTTCCAAAAATAACATCAACAGCTTTTTACATAATTATGCAAATATACAGCTACTACCTGACAGACTCCTAAGTAACATGATCAATTATTTTCAGAAAACATCTACAAAAATGGGCTACGACTTAGAAAGCTACCACATAAATGATGGAAGATAGATGTATTTATATTGATTTTTGTTTTATCCATAAGCACTTTAATATTGAAGAAGAGAATTTTCCACTACTTTCTAAATATTTTAACTAAAGGCAAGTTCGGTACAGCGTTTGATGTGACAGATTTATGAAAGTGAATCGCAGTTGTACCACGTGCACAGATACTAACAAATCTTCAAACATTTGCGCACTAGCAGTAACCCACTTATAGTAAATGACAAGTTAAATTCTGGCATTTTTTTCAGTAGTAGATTCTATTTCTGGATCCAAATGTCCATGGTTCACGTCCCGTTGTTGCAAGTAAATCGTATTCCACAATTTATAACTGTAGGTGCGTTATAAGATTGTGGTTAAATCCTACTGTTCAATTAGCGTAGCCCAAGAGTTGGGGGTGTGGGGGTGTGGGAGGGGCACTGTTGACTAGCTGCTTTATCTCCAGAATATCAGTTCAAAATTAGGGATGGCTAGTGCACAGAGCCCTTGTGTAGTTTTGCGTGAATATTTGAAACAAATCAAGATCTTTTTTCTTTTCCGAAATAATAAAAGCTCAAAATATTCAAATACAATCATAATTTACATAAAATTAAATTATAGTTAAAGTGGTCAAACATGCTAAAATGACAAAATGACTTTTTACAATAATCTTATTGACATATGCAAAAATATTTTTCTTTTTTGCACACAACAGCTACATTCTAGATAGTATGTGAATGTCCACCATTTTGTTTCTGTTGACGCTATTGATCGAAAACTAATTCCATTTTTCTATGTATTTCAATGAAATAGTTCTTAAATACTAACTCTCATAATGTGTTTTGATCACTGATTTTGATAGTCTTCCTGTTGAGGCATTGCAAGATTTCTCAACAGGCGCAGTATTATATAATATTTGTTAGAAAGTTATTTTTTATAGTGACCAGAAAATGCCAGAGGTAATCGTTTCTTCTCAAAATGTTTTGTAAAATAATAATTTGACAGAGTTTGGGGAAGTAGTTGGGGCAAACATTGTAAGCTCTGTTTTGAGACTTAGTCAAAACAGATGTACAGATCATTAAACGATCTAGCAAGTTGGTTATACAGTGGGGAAGCCTAAACGTTTAGAAAGTGTCTTTTATCTTTACCCTCAATTTCATAGGTGAATTTTTTTGTTCAATTTGGGGCACGATGATGGGTAAAACAAAATACGCTGCCTGGCTAACTAATGAATAAAGATTTGCTGTAAAATTCTTAACAATGCTGTAACGGTTTTGATTTCATTCCTTTAAGTCACACACTCATTCCTTTTTTTGGCCGCACCTTTTTTTACATCTAAGGTGTTTTGATTAGAAATCATGACTTTTTATCCATACACATCAACAAATCACAACAGCAAGTAACAATGTGACACTCGATAGTAACTCAAATTAGCTTTAAGGTCGCAACCCTGTTATTCAGAACAGACCTTTATTTTACAAAACCAGCCTAGATTGTTAATAGCTTCCTTTATAATAACGCCGTGAATCTTAGATTAACAGGTTCTTGTCATCACCGCTATGCAATCGGTACAACCGTATGAAGTATCATTATTTATGCTAATTCATTAAGCTAATATCATGTGACGCTAAACGCTCTTTAATTAGGATAATTTTTATAGAATTTAGTAAATTTGTGCTGCAAAGTTGGCAATGAATAATCAATAACAACGTATGATTCTTTTGAAAACCTGAGCTAGAAACTGGTAATCTAGTGTCCCCCCCCTCAGTGGCACAGCGGTATGTCTGCGGACTTACAACGCTAGAAACCGGGTTTCGAGACCCGTTGTGGACAGAGCATAAATAGCCCGTCGTGCAGCTTTATGCTTAATTGAAGGTTCGATAATTAAAAGTGATATATTAAAGTATATGTCACTGACTTCTCTATGTTGACTTAAGATACTACTAATCGGCAAACAGAGATTAATTTACTGTAGGTCCTTATACATTGAAAACACACTTATGAACATTCTAACTTACTATTATATTAATTAATTCATTTAAAACTGTCAAAAAAGAAGCTGGTAGCTCTAAAGGTATGATTTTACAGTTGGAAACAGAGATTAATTTTATAAAAATTATCGACAACAACTGAATACATATTTAAAAAAAAGCTTCGGAATATACAATTTCCATCATCAGTTATCTGTAAAACAATATATATATATATATATTAATGATGCACAAAATATGTACCAATGCAATTTTTTATGAAAACTGGAAGCATGTTGTTTATATCAAGAAATAAATATAAGTATAAAACATCATTGAAATAAAACAATATATATTTGAATGATTTACAGAACCAAAGAAATTACACATTACGTTAGATAGTTAAAAGGAACTAGGGTTGTTGTTTAAATTTGATGTTCAATCATTATCAGAATTTATTCTTTGAGTAATCAAGACACACGGTAGTGTGTTGTGCGACCAAACCAATCTGCCGCAGGTCACACTGTGTGTTATTAACATTTTTACTGCAGCTTCACCTAAGAGTAAAAGTGGATTGTTTTTAGTTCTTGTCATTCGGATTAAAGCCGTCTGATGTAAGGTAGCAAATCTATAGGGTAGAAGGACGTACAGATACATAAGTATTGGTTAGGCCAAGCAAACTAGATTAGCTTGTTTGTTTGTTTGAAGTTAAGCACAAAGCTACACAATGGGCTATCCGTGCTCTGCCCACCACGGGTATCGAAACCCGGTTTCTAGCGTTGTACGTCCGCAGATATACCACTGTGCCACTGGGGGCGTCTCGGTCGAATAATAAAAGATGTCTCTTTTCACAGCAGATACCAGTGGCGGCACTGGTTGCCATGGCGAATTATATGCGCTCAATATTTATACTGAAATTTCCATGGTTGATATACGCTCATGTTGAGATCACTCTCAATAATTCTCCATGGCTCCATCCAGCTGACTGCGCTTTTGTTTACATGCATGTCATACTCGTAGTTCACCAAGGCCTTTGCTAGCAACTATGGATCGCCCTACAGCCTGCTGGTAATCGTGCTAACTTATATCGTTGAGAGTCATATTACCCTCACTCTATATAAGTAATGGCTTGTTGGAGCACTGTTGCGTTTGACACAGTTAACAGATCTATTGTTACATCTAAATACACCCATCATAGCCTCGTTAATTAACAAATTCGTACTTTCGTCAATTCTCACTCACATTTACATACACAGCGTGTACAAATATTCTTCTTATAATGCTATATATATATCATCTTTAATATATGTGGAATATAGATAAACATCTCATATACATTGAAACCTTTGATTCATAACATCGTACTTGAAGCACCACAATGGGCAAACTGGCATCGACAGATACATCTAGTAAAGGGAATATAGCTAACAATACCGAGTTCAATATTTAACTTAGTCCGTGTCAAAGAAAGATTTTACGTTTTACTTGATATTTTTACTACCATTCTCCCGTCTACAATGTGAAGTAGCAGTTCTCGTATCCTGTTCATTATTTTGGCATCGACAGATACATCTAGTAATAGGAATATAGCTAACAATACCGAGTTCAATATTTAACTTAGTCCATGTCAAAGAAAGATTTTACGTTTTACTTGATATTTTTACTACCATTCTCCCGTCTACAATGTGAAGTAGCAGTTCTCGTATCCTGTTCATTATTTTGAATATACTAGTTGTTCTGTTTCGTTTCGAGTGACCACTGTTTTTTAATATATATATAGATAGATAGATAGATTGGTAAATTAATAAATTCACGCAATAATAATAATGTGTAGTGTACACAAACATCAACTGTGCTGAGTCCGCTTGAAAAAACAACAACTAATTTCATTACAAACTAACTTTTTTCTCGGTTAACAAAATCAGTCAAACCTCTAGAATAGTAAGAGCCCATTTCTCAAAAAATAGTTAAGTTTCATGAATAGAAAACACACCGTAAAACTGATGTACTGAAAACAGTATTATCTAAATTGGGTTACTTCTTGTGATATGTATCGCCAAGAACTGCAGGGCATTTTTCCTGTTGATAACAGGGAATGTAAAGTTATAAAATTTGTTATTTTCAATGCGTGTGAATCACGCTTAGCGAACCCGCCAAACAGTAAATTTTAACACAATCGAACTTTGAATAAGAATATAACAAAACCTTTCAGTAGGTGTTTGAGTTTTAATCATTTGCAACCGAATATGGAGATAAATGCTATGTTACTCTATAAGCTTTTTAATATACATGAGAAACCTATACTTATTACAAGAGGAGCTAAGTATTTTCTGTTCTGACAAGGGTTTAAAAAAACACATATAAAATAATATCGTAAAGTTTCATTACATATTCCCGCTTTTTTATTGTCTTACTCTATAGCTTGTGAACATAACACTATTAGAACATCTGGTTGAAGAACTATAAACCCCTTAATGTGTTAAAAACAGAGCAATCTTATAACGTATAAACACTTTATACTATCCGAAAACTACCCTTAAATTGATAAAAAATGATTGAACAAGCGGTTTCTCTTTTATTAAGCACAAAGCTGCACAATGGACTGTCTGCGCTGTGACCATTCTAGAGATAGAACCACAAATGTTTGAACCAATGGAACAAAACGTTTAATATAGGAAGCGTAAGAAGCTATCGTACTTTATATTTTTACTGTCTTGTGTAAAACAAATTAGGATCATTCAGTAAACAAAAGCATTTTAAAGTGTGCTTTGCAGTTGATGAGACAATCTATTACAGTCCCTTTACCGGTGCTTAGTAAAAATAACCTCAACTTAGGCTAATAATGTTTTCAACGGACCGGACATGTTAATGCCTAGTTAAAGATTTTTACACTGCAAAGGTAAACTCAACACAAATATTGTGTTCAATATACACAAGCTTGTGTGAACTATAACGTGATTGTTGTACCGATATAAACACAGAAGCCTTTTTGTGTTTTCTAACACAAATAACTAACGGTTTTCAATTCGAACTTGTGTTTATTTAATTGCATTTGTGTGTTATGAAGTCATATTTTTATGACGAATTTTGATTTGAGACGTTCAGAACAAGCACGTGGTGGAAACGAATTGCTCTTCGTCTGAGGTAATTTGTGAGATACTGTTTCTATCCAAAGTGGTTTTTAATTTATTTTATGAAATGCCTTACTTACTAATATTATGTGATATAGATTGCAGAAAATTCAACTCAAAGATTGTACATCAGCCAACACGTATTTATTTTGTTCTGTTAGCTCACAATAAATGTGTTATTTTTAACTCAAAATCGTGTTGTACCCATTTAAAAACTATATTTGTGTTTACAGAACATAAGTCGTGTTGTTTTAACAAAAGCTTTTTACAGTTATCAGTAAGAAAAATGCTAAAACTTACTCAGGCAGTTACCAATAAGACATGTGTCTTGTGGTTTAAGTTTGTAGAAAAGCTAAGCTGCTGTCAGCTGCTGTGAAATGTGGAGTAAAACATAAGATACCTTTATTCATCCAGCATTTACAGTTAGTGCTAATAAATAATAAAATACAGCTGTAAATTTTACAAATCATGTCTTGAAACTGAAATATCCTGTTGACTAAAAGATGTAGATTTTCACCACCCTGAACAGTTATAGAATTCGTATCTGTATCGTATTCATGGTGCAAACAAACAGACAATAAACCAAAAATATTATATTAAACTTTTTTTCTTAAAAATCTATCTAAACCTTGTTAGACGTATTTCATAGTCTTTCAATCAAACTATAATTATGAGTAATTATTAAGATTATTTAAAGACTGATTAACTTCAACACGATTTATGTGCTATAACAAAAACACGCATGTCTAAAATATATTTGTAGCATTAAATCATATTTATTAATATTAACTTAAGTCTGTATTATATTACCAATCTCAAACATCTTGTATCTTTTTTGTTTGTTATTTTCTTGCGAAACTATATGAGATATATGAGTATGTTACAGAGTTTTCTACCACTGCATTATGTTTTCGTAGAAACGTTTCAACTTGAACAGTCTGAGAAACAAATAGCTCATATGTTAAAATTGAATCTAATCAAAAACACCTCAGGCGTGAAAAAAGTGCGACCAAAAAAGGATTGAGTGTGCAATTAAAGGGATAATATCAAAATTGGCGGGCAAACTGGTCGCTACACTTATAGCTTTGATAAAAATTGTACAGCAATTATTCATTCATTCGGTAACTAGGCCGCGTTTTTTGTTCAACTTGGGGAATTATGGTGGGTGAAACACCTAAGGTATTTTTGATTAGATATCATGACTTTTTGTCTATACACACCTAATGAAAAAAGTGATACTCAACAGTAACCAACATTAGCTTTAGGATTGCAACCCTATTATTCGGAACAGACCTATACTTTACAGAACCAGCCAGATTCTTTAAAATATATAGTGATAGTTTTTCCTCTCTGCAACAGTGTTAATAGCTTTCTTTATAGTAACGCCATGGATCTTAAATTAACAGTTTTTTTTTCACCCCTATGCAATCGGTACAGCCGTATGAAGCATCATTATTTATGCTTAATGCTTATGCTAATATCACGTGTGGCTAAACTCTCTTTAATTAGAATAATATCATAAAATTTAGTAAATTTTTGCTGAAAAGTTGGCAATGAATAATCAATAATAACCGTCCACCTGTATGATTCTTTTGAAAACTTGGGTTACAAACTGCTAATCTAGTTTGCTTGGCCTAACCAATACTTACTGAATCTGCACGTTCTTTCACCTTATAGTTTTGTTGCTCTAAATCAGCCGTATTTAACCCTAATGACAAAAAACTTTTACTCTTGGCTGAAGTTTTAGCAAAAATGTTAGACCGATAGCTCACGTGACTTTTTGCGCAGGCGTGTGCAAAAATTCTCGTCAAATATGAGCAGATCTTGTTGAATAACTTTGTACTTGTCACTTATATTTATACCAAATGAGACTTCTAAGCGTAGGTTGAAAAATCTATCGGTGTACCAAATTTTAAAAAAGTCCATAAAAGTTAAGTACGTTTTTCTATCAAATAAATTTTCCGTACTTTTGATGCGAAGAAAAAAAAAAAAAAGGAAGAAACTCATTCAAAATTGCAGATGTTATATTTCAGGTATTTCTTAATGGATTGCCTTGAAGTTTTGTATGTGAAGTAAGATTCCAGTAGAGTACATCTACTGAAAGCTTATGATAGTTTGGAATACCACAGTCCGAGATACAGAATGTGGAAAATCACTAAACTATCACTCATATTAATAACACATGGTGTGTCCTGCAACAGGTTATTTTGGCCGTGTATCTTGACTTCTTCAAAACTCTGCTGGTCAAATATTATCGAAGAGAAAACTTTACGAAAGCTGCAACACATGATGTCGGAAGAACTTATTTTATTGTATAAGTGTAAACAATTTATTCTAAGCTAAAGGCAGTGAGATTAATGAAACCTGAAAATAATTCATAGAAGTTTAACGCAATATTCAGTCGCTATAATATATATATATATATATATATATATGTGTGTGTTTGTAATTATTTAATTACAACTCATTCAAACGTTTCTAAACATTTTACATTGAGGCGTGAACGTTTCCTACCTTGAAATATGTATGTCAACAAAGTAGAACCTTTTCTCCAGTGTATATCATCACAACATAAATGTTAGCATCATACACTCTATTAATATATATGTCTGACTAAAGGTCTCTTTATCATTTATACTGCCCCACAGTGGCACAGCAGTATGTCTGCGGACGTACAACGCTAAAATCCGGGTTTCGATACCCGTGGTGGGCATATGGTGGGCAGAGCACAGATAGCCCAATATGTAGCTTTGTGCTTAATTACAAACAAACAAACCATTTATATACCATATAATAATATGTCTGACTAAAGGTCTCTTTACTATTTAATTTCATAGTTCAACATAAAAACTTTTCACCGAAAATTGTAATTTATCATATACACTTTTTCATATCTCTGTGTTACTTTTGAGTAGAATCATATAGTTAGTTTTTCTGCTGTCTTCACTAGGGACGGAGAAAAGTGCGTAAACGTATTCCACAGCATGGATCGGGACGTGGTTCATAAGAATAACCAGTGTCAAATTTATACCTTGCACAGCTTCCTATCAGTCCTGTTTAAAATTATTAACAGGCTATGGACAGTGTTTAATGTCATAACTTGAACTGCAACGTACCTGGAGTTCCCATCGTTACAATAGATAGATAGACACATATTGATAAAAACATATAATTTGAAAAGGACAACAAGAAAGCATGTCATCTTCGATTCATTTCTTTAAACATACAAAATCGTTAGTATACTATAAGAAAGAACATTTGAATAAATTTCTTAGAAAATTTTGATTTAGTACTAATATCCAAATTAACTTACAAGAGATCATTTTGAATTCCGACATTTTTGTGAAATTTAATTTAGTTTTTAGATTGACTCTGTAACATAAATCACTCATTCAAGAGCTTAATTATATTTTCATGTATTTTCTTTATTTTCAACCGGTAGGTTAGCGTTAAGTGTAACGCCTTACAACGCTAAAATCCGGGGTTCGATTTCTCGCAGTGGACAGAGTGCAGATGTCCCACTGTGTAGCTTTGCACTAACAAAACAACAACCTGCATTTTACTTTCGTTTCTATAGTTTTTAGAAAGCAGAAAGAGTAAACGTGCGTATAAAGTAAAACGTAATTACATGAATTTAATGGAAAGGTCGTAAAAAAGTTAAAGGGAAAGAAAAATAATTACAAACTGAAAAAAAGTAACATAGAAAATACAGCAGAAAGTTAGAAAATAGGAACAGAAAGAAATACTGTAATGAATAAAACAGAAGACGAAATATAATTACAATACCATAAGCGTTGATTATTTTGAGAAAAATTACTAGAGCCTCGTTTTCCATAGAAAACCGCCTTGAATCTAAGTACCTAGAGCTGAGCTCTATATATCCTTGTTTTTATACATTGCCAACTGATACATCTAACTAGCTAGGACAGGTTTTAATAAATCATCTAAATTGTTGTCCCTACAGAAGACCCTGAGAAAAATACTTCATTAACGTTTTGATAATCACGAGAAAATTGAAAGAGAGTGTTCCTTATTAACTTGAATAACATAAGTCGTTGTTCTTGTATTGAGAGGTTATTTTCTCCGCTAATGGACATTTATTTCGTAATAACCTGTGCGATCTAATTTTTCTGGAAAGGTTTCTCTAAAATTCTCGTTACAGCACTGAAGCGTAAATATTAAAAGCAGTAAACATACTCAAGCAAAGGCAATTTGATGAAGTAAGTGAACTCTGGATGCTTTAAAGATTATTTAATTTGAGACAGTGCAATCACAAATTGATGCTTGTCGTAACCATCAATAATCATCGTTTGCCCAAGACCTTAATTTACGACGTCCTTTAGAGCAGACGGTCTAATAGTAATCGTGTACAGTCTTTAAAAATAGAACCTGTTTACTCTTTATCTTTCTTTTCATCTGTTTCCTCAAGTAATGGTAAAATTCCCTTCATTTTTTTTGTAGAATCAAAATTATACCTTCCTTTTAGTTTCGCAAGTCTTTTTATTCTAGCTTAATATCGGTTCAATAATTGGATTATTTTTTATTTCTGTGGCGAAATCAATCTTAAAACAAAAAAGTTTGAATTATTTTATCAGTCGTAGAGGGGTTTTTTTCTGGCGTTCTTATTAAATTTGGAGTGAGTTGGAACTGAAGACTGAACAGGAATAATTTAGCACGAAGACGAAGAAACAGAGAGAAAGGAAATTAAGGAACATAAGGCGCTCATGATGAATCCATGGATATCAATTAGTAACGATTCGTGTCTTTACTAAAATTGTCCTAATCTCTAAACAATAAGGTAAACGTTTATTCCATGGCCCATACTCCTCAACAAATTATATAATATCAATTCTCATCGCACATATTAAACTCATCTTGATCTCAAAAACAAACTGCTCAATAAAAATCTATAGAAAAGCTATGCGTTGATTATTTTATTAACATAAAATGAATATAAATTTACGTTTTTATTATCAGCTTACAGTAAATTTAGTGCATAGAACTAATTGAAGGATTCATATTAATTTAAAGTCGATATATTTTTCAGGTTTATATTGTCCTATGATTTGGGATGGCGTTACATGCTGGCCGTTTGTTCCAGCAGGAACACATTATAAAATGATTTGCCCACCCTATGTACACGGATTCAATACAGAAGGTGAGTGTTGAAAAATAAAATGTATTCGTTTTTTTGAGCTCAATCCTGAAAATAAAGTAATTAACTCGTTCAAGATATATATATGATTGTTTATACAACAATGGAGATGGACAAATATCGTAATCAATACACATATACATGACTATAGTATATAATGTTAAATAATCTATTATGTTTATACTGAATTAGATAATAGAAAACATGTTTTTGTGTCTTATGTTTCCATGGTGTTGAAAGTGTAGAATATTATTACTGTGCCCATTAGATATACTCTCACAAGTAATGATATAAATAGAATAGCAAAAATCTAGCATATAAATTCGAACACCTTTTAAAATGTTAATACATTTTTGCTTATGACTAAAGAATATGATGTTAAATAATCTGTTATGTTTATACTGAATTAGATGACAAAAACATGCTTTATGTCATACAAACATAGTGTTGTAACTGTAGATGTTGATGTTGAAGTATGAGAGATTATAACGCTAAAAAATCGGCTTTCGATACTCGCAATGGGTAGAACAAAGAACTCATTGTATATCTTTGTGCTTAACAATAAAGAAACAAGCTATATTCTCAGAAATAATGATATGATTGAAACAAAATCTAACATATAAATCCGAAACCCTGTCAAAACCTTTATATATTTTACTTTCAATTATGCTATAAGTCAGGAGAACAATCCATGAGCTTATTATATAGATATTACGGTTTCAAAGTACGAACGTAATAATTAACATTTTGATAATAAAGTTAGAAAAATGACGACTATTACACTCCAGATAATTATAAGATAATTTTTATTTTAACCGACGTTGTTTCGCCTTTGCTGCTTCTTCGGGGCATTCCATAAGATAGGTCCTAAAGTGGGCATGATTTTTGTAGATTTCTTGTAAGGTATTTCTTTTTATTATAGGAAGCGAATGTATTGATAAGTGATATTGTCATAGATATCGCTGTCATCTGTTTCCAACGTCAACGTATACTATTAGTACTTTCTTTACTAGTCCATATTTTTCGAGAACGAATCCTTTCATCCTACTGTATCGACAAGAGTTTTTTTCATTTGTCTTAGCTATAAGTACAAAACAGTTTGAATATTCTGATCTAGGCTCAGTGAAAATCTTTGTCAAGTTTCAGAAAGAGTAAGTATATAATAAACATGTCTCATGTATATACAGTATTTATCTCTCCAACCCAGCTATGGAATACACGACTGTTGAGTCTTATTGTCAAGTATTTATATACTCGGCAGAATACGGTAAGTTAAACTGTCTTGTATGTAATTCTTGGTCAGAGTATCAGATTGTTTTGTGTGTGCAGCCGAATTAATGTATTCATAATGTTTTGTCCTTGCAGTTGAACCAGAGTGTAGTTTGAAAGTTGGGAACTTAAAGATAGGTTAGTGAATTCTCGCTTTTAGTTGTATCCACACCTGGTTCAGGATGTTCGAACTATTTTATAAACGCAGTTTTGTTAGCTGGCTGAAGCTGTCTTATACAGGCAGCTTAGTCAGGAGGCCCCAACTATTTTGTACCAGGAGCCGTGTTGGGTTACCTGGAACTGAATAAAGGTTTTCTGTTTCGTAATGCAGTTAAGTTTGATGTATACCTTAGCAAGGTTTATCTTTCCCCCGTGATAGCCAGCAGTGATCAAGGTAAGGTTCTACCATGCTGCATAGTTAATCAGTCTCTAGATCTATTACTTAACAGCGTGCATTTACTCTCTGGCAACTAAATCTGTTCTATATTCATTCTGTCTTGTTGATTTAATTAGCAGCCAGGCCATCATTACTTGTTAGAACATTGTAGATACTGTGGGTAGTGCATATACTGCTGATAACGTCTAGTCATATTGCAAAATTGGTGTTTTTCATTAGAAATCATTATTTCTGTGTATTTTGCAGTGCAACCAATATTGTAGAGACACCGTGAAAACTATACACATAACGCCCAAGTAATTATCTAGGAAAATTTAAATTATGCATATATCATTCTTATATGATGAACAAATATAATATTTTTTTAAAAAATTAAATTTGAAATTACTTTGAAAAATACCTTTATTTCAAAGGTCTTCTAATTTAGTTTGAACATTAAGAAATAAACACGCGAGCTCCCTTAATTCTGTTGGTATATTTTAAGATTCTTAAGACTTAGAAGGTAACGCTATTGTTATACAAACTAAACAGACACTGAGATTTTCTGCCTAGCTGCGAATCATACAGATATATAGAACAGCGAGTAAGAAATTAGATTTCATAGTCAGAAAATTCGAAATTAAATTAATATATCGCAATATTATAAGGAATTGATAATGTTACGTATTATAATTTCAAATAGCCTGAAATTGAGTTAAATGATGCTTTAAATTTAGTAGTTAAATTATACTTTGGATTTAGCAGTTAAGTAAAAGCCAGTATATAGTCAATTTATGATATTTGCCAACAAGATTGATACACACAGTTTTTACAAATAGTTATTACACACAATGATTTACATACAAAAATTTTACAAACTTACGAGCAATATAAAGTCTTCTAGTCTGGAACTTCTTTGATATCTTATGGAGGATTCACGATGAGCGAGTTAATTACGAATTGATTAAGGTACAATTCGCTTAACAGGGAGCTAGCTAGCTTTCTTATTCGTTATTCACCAGCCACACACGCCGAGTTTTCCACCGTGACGTTATGTAATGTTGTCGTAAAAATACTCATGTCCGATGAGAATCCACTGAAGTTAAATAATTTGTAATGTTCGAACTTTGTAAATGCTCCTGGTCAAATATCTTACATTTTCCGATTGATAAGCGTTATAACAATCACAGTTATAACTTCCAAAGTTTATAGCACACCAACTATAGCAAACTAATAATAGATACTGTTTTGTTTTTTTGGCGCGTCGCGTTGGTTATATTTATAGGCGTGTGGAGAGTTTCTAGAAAATTCAGATTATGTAACAATACAAAGCTACACTAGCGTTTACGTACACATATATTGTTGATTCTTACACTCGAGAATCTTCTACAATTTTAGAGAATAGGCGGGAGTTTCGCAATACCTAGTTAATAGTATGAGCTATATAAATTACTAAATATAAAGTTAATTTAAATGAACATCGATATCAAAATAAATACACAATAATAAATCCGTCACAATAAAGAGTGGTGATATTATGAAAAAGTGTTATCTGTTATCGAGATAAATGCACTAAAGCTGTTGCCTTTCTTAGCTTATCTTTATATATGTTTTATTGTAGTTCTATTTTACCTCCACTTCACGTGTTTATGATTCAGCTTCATCTGTGGTTATTTTTCTATGTAACAAATCAGCTTTAGCAAGCAAATTTTGTACGACCGAAGGCACGTGGTGGTTTAACGAAGACTTCAACCAAACCTGGACCAACTATTCTTTGTGCACACAAAAGGAACCAGTAGAGTTAGAAATCACTACTTACAGCACCGGATTCTATGAGGTAATAGCTACTGTTATATATGTATATATATATAACATATCTGTTAAAAATGCAAGTTGGCAATTACTTTACATGGGGGGATTCCAGTGGCTCATCTATAAGTCTAAAGGCTTATAACATTAAATACCGAGTTTTAATATTCATAGTGGACACAGCACATTGTGTTTAAGAAACAAACATCCTACATGGTGGTATTAAGATTCAACATGTAACATTGTGTTTAAGAAAAAACAACCTACATGGTGATATTCAACTTGTAGAATCTTCTTTCTCTACTTTTATATTAAAAAAATTCAAGCTTGGAAAAAAAACAAAAAACATTTCGTGAGATATTTCGTTTTTTTTTTGTTTGTTTGTTTTTCTCTGATATTTGTGCAAAGCTAAACAAAGGACTACCTGCAGTAGCCATCCCTAATTTTGAGCTGATAGACTAGAGGGAAACTTTCTAGTCAACAGCACCTACCGCCAACTCTTTGGTTATTCTAGTCAAATAGTGTCATTTGACCGTCACTTTCATAACGTATCTATGTCATCTTAAGATGTGAGAGCAGCACAGATTTGATTGCCCGAAAAAATCAACACGTCGACGTTACTGAGATTATGAAACTAACATTAATAGAAAATGCAATTCTTAAATTGTCTTAATTAGATAGTCTATACTTGATGAGAGTTAAAATTGTTACTTCAGATGACCATGCAAGTATTGCAAATACAGAAATTCTACATTCCTTGTGATTATCGGGTTATTTGTAAAGTCAAAACAATGTGGAACCACTAGGATAAATAAAGTCATTCTACGGCTAATGAAAGATAAAGATATATGCCCTTACATATTCATATAAATTACCCGTACTTTCAAAGTAAATGAGTTTAGGTAAGGTTTTATTGAGTCGCTATTTAATGCAGAATGTTTGACATTATTTTTCACTCATTTCTTCATAAGAAAAATTTAAAAAACTGCGCTCCTCGTCATTCCCCAATGTACCGATCAGGTTTCTTCATTATCCCCAATTGTTTCTATAAGTACCTTTATTGGAGGACGGTTTCAAACATAGCGTCCTCAAGAACCCCAGAAGGGCCAAGAAAATAATATATGACGTCATTATTCGGGCTTGGCGGCCCTGAAAACCTACCCCTAGGCTCCATCATGCATGAATGAACATCCGGGCGCGTTTAAGCCTTCTTGATTCCTTTTGATAGGGAGGCGTCGCCATATAAATAAGGACACGCAAAGTCCGAACACCAAGATAAGTCATGTTAGCTTTAGAGAAGAGTTCGCGGACATACAAACAAACACATAGCGTGATTAACATAGGACGCTTTAATTAGTTCTGAAACTAACATTCAGAATTAATAGTGTTGTGAATCGAGCTAATGTATTCCAGTTTACGAGCTTTGCGATTAAACATTTGTTTTATGTCCATTTTATGAAGCTTTTTATTAAATCAGCTTTGTTCCAAAAGGTTCTTGTCTGCCAAACAACATGAGATTCTTTCGACTTTCTCTGGAATTTAATCTTATTTTACCGTTACAACCTTTCAGGTAAGGCACACTGTTAAGAAACTTATGGTTGTTGCGGCAACTTATCGGCTACGAGGATCAAATTACTGATCTCGGGTTACTCGCCCTTGATTTCAATGACCAGATAGTACATAAATCGCTAAGTATAGTGTGCTGGTATCGATTTCATCGGTTTCGTAACGTGATAAGGTGGTCACGTGACCACTAAACGTGTCTTTCGTGTTCCCTTTGGTAAGTATCCCTCCATTATGGTATCGAATATATTAAACTTTGATAAGTATCCCTCCATTGTGGTATCCAACACATTAATCTTTGGTAAGTATTCCTACATTGTAATATCTAACACATTAAACTGAGAACAGTTTTGTAAGGTATGCGCTGCCTTAAGCCACCAAATAAACGTTTCATTACTGAATAATCTTCTACGAAATATTTTACACTAAAGGCTGATATTATTTAGTGGCAAAAGCAGCGTTTCGTTTGTCCCTGAAGAGTGAGGTAAATGTTTCAGGCGTTAGCTAGGATTCAGTTCACGTCCCTTTGCCTCAATAAAAACACTTCGCAATTTGGAGCCGTGAGTTATAAGAGCAATGGTTAAATCTCATTACTCCATTATAAAAGACTAGCCCAAGAGTTGGCGGTGGGTGCTGTTGACTAGCTGCTTTCTCTCTATTCTATTCCACTCTATGAACGACTATACGCATTGCGTAGCGATATTTTTCGAAGGGTTGAAAATTAAGTTAAAGTGGAATATTGATGTCGATAAGTTTCTGGACATACAACGTTAAAATTCGGGATTCGTTTTCACGCTGTAAATGCAGTGCAGCTCACCTGTTGGGTAGGTTTACTCTAAAACAAACAAACAGACTGGTCGGAACGTAATATATTTGAAAATTGTGCAAGACTATCCACATCAATGTGACCAGTAGCATACATTCATCACTGCCACGGTTGTAGTAATAAGTATTGTTTAACTTAACACTTTGTTTCAATAGAGAGATTGAATGTTTAATATATCTAGTCCAAATAGATCAATATTTTATTTTATTTTTAGTTTTGCAAAACGCACTGACTACGTAAAGCAAATATTGATTTGGTTTGGTTTGAATTTCGCGTAAAGCCATTTCTAATTTAGCAGTGAAAAACTAGAGGGAAGGCAGTTAGTCAGCACCGCCAACTCTTGAGCTACTATTTTACCAACGAATAGTGGGATTGTCCGTCACAAAGTAACGCCCTCACGGCTGAAAAGTCGAGCATGTTCGATGACAGGGATTCGAACTCATGATCTACAGCAAATGTTGAGTAACCTGTTTCAGTGAATGTAAGTTATGCACGAACTAGTCTACTCAAGGGTCCAAAACATTTGACAAACAAAATGTTTCAAAATATTGACTTAATAGCGACTAATAGCATACAAAGTGTCGCCTCGACGTAACCAATTAGAACATACCACAACAAAACATTTGCAAAATAATCTCTCAGAATAGCAGACATCATGTTAAATAGTTCACTCTGGAACCCCAAGAAACTGTTCTTATATGGGAAAATGGAAGTGATCTGATCAATAGCAAATTTAATACAATACTCTAAAATCCTCAAGTAACCTATCCTTACCGGTTATTTATCACTTCTACTACAATTCTAACTGACTGCGTGAATCTATTCGATTTTAATAAAACTTAATACTTATAATTTACTACATCTATATTAGTTGGTTTATTTCGTAGCCTATTTATTATAATAACGCTCAGTTTTTGTCTGTCCTGAAAATGCACACGCATCTTACTATCTAAGTACGCATGCGTATGCACTTCATTTCAACAGATGGAAACATACTTCAGTAGACATTTTGTAGAGCAACATATTAAGTCCATCGAAGTTTTTAAAAAGGTCTAAAGTTAAGTCGTGGAATAATATTACAAGTTTATTTATTGATAGTATTAAGGACGGTAAAGTTAGCCCTAACTAAACCAAAGCAAAAAAGTACACAAGTTACAGTGTTAGTTTATCACTTTCTCGTATATAGGTCGTACTTAATAAAGGCTTAATTAATGTTAGGCCTAAGACAAGAGGACTTACGAATTTTGCTGTCTGGGATTAGATTTTTTTTTGTATTATTCTAGAAATCATTATTATTCTGGAAATATTTTAAAAGTACTGTTGCAATAAAGATACTGATTTGACCGCAGATGGTTTTTGGGTATCTGTTAGTAAATAACAATCGTTAATTACATTTTTAACGTTTAATGATTTCAAATAGAAAACACAAAAACGGTTTTATATAACAGTCTTAGACCTGCTGAGATGGTAGTTTTATCATTTATGTGAACGATACATTCTGGTAGTTTCTAAAGTCAAGAAACTCATAGAATCGATGAAGAACACAGAGATTTGACAAATAAGCATATTTTAAAGATATTTAAAACTAGCTGGAGTACCCGTCCCCTGGACAGAAGTTATGCAAATTCATCATTAATGAAAGGTTATCTTAGTACATTAAAAGTTGCTTTCCTTATATGTAATTGTAAAAACTCAAAAATGCCAATAAAAACTGCAAAACACCAAATGTGAAACCGCAACTTTGCATGTATCTCCGCAAGAAAACAACAAACCTTCATGCCAAATTTGGTGACGATCCATCTACAGGGGGCAAAATAGTGGTAAAAAATGTCCATAAAAACCGCAAAATGCAAAAATGAAAATTTGTATGTGTCTCCCCATGGACCCAATGAACCTCCATACCAAATTTGATGAAGATCTATCTACAGGGGGCGAAATAATTGTAAAAAACGCCAATAAAAATCGAAAGACGCAAAATGTAAAACTGAAAATTTGTATGTATCTCTCCATGGACCCATTGAACCTCCATACGAAATATGGTGAAGATCCATTCAACCCTGTGAAGTAGTTACAGTGCTATTATATAAATATAGATTAAAATATTAAACCATTGTCGACAACACTATAAATGTCTACACGATCGCCTTACCCTCAAAAGTGAGTATTTTTAGATTTCTGAATCGACAATCATCACTATGCAGTTGCTCCACTCAAACCAAAAGAAAGTTCTTAGACAGTGAAGAACATGTTTACCTTGCGTTCACACCACTGTGTCTTTTTCTTTAAATATTCATGTATAACTTTCGTTAAATAACGATAAAATGCTAATATATAACCTTCGTTAAATAACGATAAAATGCTAATATATAACCTTCGTTAAATAACGATAAAATGCTAATATATAACCTTTGTTAAATAACGATAAAATGCTAATACAAATGTATTACGGGAAGACAATATCTGCCTGTTTTCAGATTTGATAGTTTGTTCATTTTTTTGTTTTGTTGATCACTTCAAATTTTATTATTGTTTTGTTGTTGTTGTTTGTAGTTATGCACAAAGCTACACAATGGGCTATCTGTGCTCTGCCCACCACGGGTATCGAAACCCGGTTTCTAGCGTTGTAAGTCCGCTGTGCCACTGGAGGGCTATTATTGTTTTTAAGTAACTGTGTGGCAGTATTAACTGTTGGTGGCGGCTATTTTACTAAGGAATTATGGACTGTTACTGTCAGAAAGCAATTAACTAACACAGACAGATGATAACTTATTTTGGTGTATCCAAACTCGCTATCAAACACTTGTAGGCACGAAATGGCACAACTGTATACACGCTAGGTAGCATAAGTAAGATCGTAGAAGGTCAACTACGCCACACAATATCTGCTATCTATAACACATAGCCGTTATGAATGACTTATCCACTAATGAAGTGATTATCATAGACCAAAAGGTAATGAACAAACTACTTGAGTCCTTATGAAGGTGTCATTCTATGAGAGATATAATGAAATACCTAGAACAAGCAACCACGAAGATTATTAATATGTTTCCTCTGAATCCAACAGTTACTGACAACGTCTGGGACCTCCTTTTTCAACCTACCACATGACGCCAAAGAGTTTGGGCTTCTAATGATAGGAAGTATTAAGTGTTCGTGTTATACGGTTGCAACAAACAACATATTGTCAAAAAATTCTTTAATTTCAAACATTGTTCATTTGGTTGAAAAATGTGTTTAAAATCTTGCCCATTTAATTTTTTTGGAGAAATTCACTTTAAAAGATATGTATTTACGGTATCCCTAATAAGTTTTTAAATGTGTTAACAGCAATGTTGGTCAAGTGAAATCGCATATCTTTTTGAACTAAGGTAGTATAGATATTTTAGCCTATGCCTTAACGGGGTTCTGGACTAAGGCAGTATATATATATTTTTAGCCTTTGCCTTAACGGGGTTCTGGAATAAGGCAGTATATATATATTTTAGCTTTTGCCGTTTATGTTATTTCAACCTATTTTTATCTTTCCATTAAGAAAAAACATACACGACATTTATGTACAATAACTTAATATTTTTATTTATAGTTGTTGATTATTTGGTTTTATTTTCAAACACAGATATTTTACTACAGAGCTTACTCAACAGTTATTGAGATTTTAGATCAAGCGTTAAATTGTATTTCGAAAAGTTAGAAATTGGAAAGAAGGAAATGCAATACGCTGCACAATAAATATTAAAGAATGTATTTCTTGTTAGGAAAATAGGATATAAAGATCGAGAATAAATTATAAATAAGGCGAATTGTGCATGTTTTAGTGTAAAAAGAAAATTCTAACTTTAGTGAAATCCGTGATGCTGAAACTCTTAGAAAAATATTAAATTCGCAACTAATGCTAATATTAAACTTTGGTATGGTAGTTATGGAATTTTGTCCAGCTCTTGTTAGCTCTAAATACACGTATTCTTGTAACTTTTTAAACTTCCCAAGAAGTAGTTGAAATATTACAGCAAAGTCAAAACCCATGAATAAGATAGAGTACTGGATACACTTACTCACCAACGACCCACTGTCTCTACTTTCGCGGCTTTTTTTCGTCGCAGGTAGGGTGAGCCCTCTAACCATTCCTGAGATTTGGCCAGCTTGTGACATTTAGGTTAGTCTTAAATCTATAAATTAAGCTAAAAGGTTACGCACCACAATAACTATTCAGTACAGGCTTTTATTACTTTATTCTTTGTTTTTGTCGTACCCTCTTAAAGTGAGGACGTACTCATTACAAGAGGCGGAACAAAAACATGTACAAGTAAGTATGAGATCGAATTTACTTCCCTTGGAAATGTTTATATAATGGAAATTTTCGTTCGCTTATATAAGGTGGTATTATGGGATATCGTACTAACAATGCAAGAAACCATTATTTTTATTCTTCTTATTGTCCTCTAGATATTCTGTGTTACAGAAACAAGAAGACATGCAATTGAACTTATATGCCATCTAATTAAGTAAAAATATACATTACTGAAAAATAAAGATGTTGTTTCATTTATACTTATATTGCTTCTTTGTGTATTGAACATACCTTTTATATATTTTGGACATTAATGAATACCGTACAGTTTAATAGTAATGATAATTTCATTTCATATTTAAACTATTACATGTCAGTTAACAATTTATGGAATTCTACAAAACTAAATAAAATTTATCTCTATGAGAAAAGCATCTAATAATTTGACCTTCGTATGCCACTGTTATTGTAAAGCATTTTATGAAAGTATATAAATTTCCATCACACCATAACTTAGCATAGACAAGTCAACATGATATCTATCTTCGTTTGACGTCCAAATCCTCTTCCCTTTTTATCAAGTATTTTCAAATGTAGGTAAGCTAATTTATTATATGTTTTGTAGTATAAACCTTTGAGACCGGGGGGTCTCATGACGCACAGAATGGATCCAAAGGGTGGATAGTTTTCAAACTTTGTTACTAAGAAACAGATAGTTCCAAAATATTATACTAGGGACGGATAATTCGAAAGTATGTCACTAGGGATAAGAATGAAATCATCTATATAGAGAGTCGTGAGTGGCGAGATCAGATGTTTTGTAATGTGGTTCGTGAGCAAGCAACCAGAGGGCGATGCTGATTCTGTCTGAACATGAATGTCAAAATGTATCATGTAAAGTTACACAAAAGAGTGCTCAACTAGTTGGATCTCATCGTGTTCCAGAATGTATTATGTCATAATGAGCTTTGTTTGACCGTGATTGCAAAAATTGCTGACACATTATTAGTTCTACATTATTGTTATTTCAACTTTCTACTATAATTTCACTTCACTGTCCATTTATTCAATAATAAACATGCCTCTTAATACATAAAATTAATATATTATGTTTCGTTTATTATAATTTAAAAATTTATATAGTGTACTTCATAATTATCCATATTCTAGTTTAACTTAAAATCTACATAGAAGACTGTTTTCCATATTAAGCTATACACAAAGTATTCAAACTTTACACTTATATCACATAAAAACAATAACTAAAGTTGTATGTCCAAAACAAGAATGGACAGGTATGATTGCTTATTCAAGTATTTGTAAAAGTAAAATTAATATTTTGTTTCATCGAGTTTTGTTACACTTTGACTAACTGTATAGCATACTTCAAGATTTACTCATGGGATTATACATAATACTTCAAGATTTACTAATGGGATTATACATAATACTTCAAGATTTGCTAATGGGATTATACATAATACTTCAAGATTTGCTAATGGGATTATACATCATACTTTAATCTGAGAGAGGTTTGTTTGTTCTCCTTGGCTTTTGCACTTGGATCTTTCAAATATGGTTTAATCAACTGGGAATGATTAAGTTTCTTTTGTTTTTTCAAAATGCATAAATTTCATACCTCCAGTGTTGGCTAAATATAGATCAGTCAGTGTGGGTGACCTCTAGAGGCACAGATAGGATTTTTTTTTCACTTTCCTCTTTCACTGCATGGGATACACATACAATCTATTTACTTTCAATCATTAATGGTATATTTATATTCATAACTAGTAAAACATTAGTTCTACAATTGCATTTCGTTTCCAAGTCCCATCAGTAATCTGAGGGATTTCTTTTTCACACTTTGTATATACCTGCTTTCAAGGCAGACATATTTATATTAAGTGAGATGTTTAAGCCAAATGTTAATGATTGTTATTTAAATAATCAAGCTCAGTGGATATGAATAGTAAAAATATGTAAAAACTCCAATACTCCAGTGCGAAAATTTCTGCAGAGTATTAAGGTATTCAATGATGTCATAGCACAAATAAACTAAAATAGTATCAGAACAAAAACACATGGGACACTTCCCAAAATGATCGATCTGAATCTATCAAAAGATTCTTCATTTTGGAAAACCAATGATCATACCACACACTTGAATTTCGTGATTTTCAAAAACCGAACATCAAATACAAACTTATTTTAGAAATATATTTTCTTCGCCAAAATGTAAGTATCAGTTAAAAAAAAGATAACTTAGAGGCCTAATATATTCTTTTTTTTTTCGCTACTTGTGCTGCAGCAGACTAGTTTCACTGAATTCACAGCTCATTGATGCTGCTTGAAAGAGTGAAGATTGTCACATGTTATTCAATTACCTAATGTATTTTAGGTTATTAGTGGTGAGTAAAGGACTATACATCAAAACCAAAAACTTACTTTATTCATATCATAATCTAAGATAAAGGAAATCACACACACATTCAACATAATTTCTGAGATGAAAAAAGTATATATGGTCTTCACTTTCTTTACACATTGAAGTAGTGTATAGTGTAAAGTTTGAGTCCTGTTATGAACTTAATTTTTAAAAGTTTTTGAATCAAACTAAGATGAAGATAAATTATATTTCTGAAAATATGTAGTATAACATAAACTAAACGTATGTTTTCACAGACTTTGATAAGTATATGCACAGATATATTCGTTGTATTGTAAGATGAATTTTTAAATCTCTGGTAATTAAAATGATGAAAATCTAGCTGTACAGGAAAGTTGTTGTTGTTTTTAAGTAGACAGAAGAACTGATTTAGTATTTATTAGTATTATCGTCATTGATCTTTGTGCCATCAATGTAAGAAATATGTCTGTTTAATTATCAGACTGTCTGCCTCTCCTTTGTCAATTGGTTGATGTAAAAAGTTTTCATTTTTGCCATCTTTCAAATTTCCTATAAATTATTAACTATAACTTTTTTGGAACATAGCTCACTATCTAAAACTTAAAGTTTTGTTATCTGAACAAATGTTTCAATATGTTTGATACAAGTCTCATGTAATGTGTGATTTTAATTACATGTATTTGACTAGGATGATATCTACTTAAAGCAGTTTGAGCTACGATGAAAGTGTTAAGAAAAACGACTTTTACATAAGAACTTAGGTAATCTAAGGGTAAATTGAATTATATGTTTAAAACCAATTTGTAAGAAATGTGGATAATCAGCTCACGTAGTTTATTTGAATAGAATTAAAAATATCAAAGTAGCAAGTTTAGACTTTGCAAATCAAGATTTAAATTTGGTCATAAGCGAATTATCTTTCATGTAAGGGTTCTATTTATAGGAAAATTGATTGGTTACCCAATACCTTGGTGAGCTAACAAAGTTAATTCTCTTGAAGATTTAATCATAAGCTTCAATTAAAGATCTTTGATGCCCCCACCCCTCCGGAAAGTCAGCAGTAAGTTTCCTGACTTACAATAATAAAATGCAGGGTTCGATTCCTCATGGTAGACAGAACACAGATAGCCTATTGTGTATCTTTGTGCCATAAAACCAACAACAAATGATGATATTTTCGGTTGCTTTAAAGCATGAGGTGTGATTGGAGTGATAGTTAATGTATCATCTTATAACCTTATCATATTTCTGTTACTACAGTAAGTGTTATTAATTTCCGTAAACCTTATAACAATTCGTTGACCTTTAAGTTATATGAGGAGAATATGATACATTTTAGTTTAATAATTGTCTTTTGAAATGAAAAGTCAAAACATTGTGTAAACCGAATGATTTAATAAACTAATTATATTATAATAAACTAACATACAAAATTCTTTCATCAAATAATTAGGTTAAACTTAACTCTTAACGTTTAATAAGCAAACAATCTTTTTGCTGTAAAACATGTTTTATACAGATAAGCTGAAAATATTAAATGTGATAGAGAAATACAAAATTTGTGCAAATAGATACTTATGATTTATAAACAAAGTTGAAACTGTATGATCCTACTTTCCTATTGAACTGAAATCTTTTGTCATACATGGTTAACATAAATTTATTGTTTAATGCACAATGTGAACGAATATTTAACATGAATTAATAATAGTTTCACAAAAAAACTATGTTAACAATGTTACTAAAGTACATATGTTTGGTATATAAAGCCTTTTATCATTAGTTTTTAAGTCGTGTTGTTCACGTTGATTTCTTACATTCTGAATAAGTTTTAGCGGTGGAAGACTACAGGGAAGGCATTTATTCATCACCACCCACCGCCTACTCTTGGGCTACTCTTTTACCAACAGATAGTGGAATTGAACGTCACATTATAACGCCCCCACGGCTGAAAGGGGCGAGCATGTACGGTGATGGGGATTCGAACCCGTGACCCTCAGATTGCGATTCGAGCGCCCTAATCACCTGGCCATGCCAGGCCATCGAAGACTGGTACTGCTATGTTTGTACTTATACCACTAGAAACCAGGTTTCGATACCCATGGTGGGCAGAGCACAGATAGCCAATTGTGTAGCTTTGTGCTTAACTACAAACAACCAGATTGGTACTGCTATGTTTGTGAAATAATACTAAAAGCTGATTTTTTGTTTTACACGAAATAAATAATTTTGTTTGTATTATACAAAACGTTTTTCCAATATTTTATAGTTTTGTACATATTAAAATGAAAACGTGTTTATCATTTCTAAAATAGACTATAAGCAAATGTGGTACATGAATTAAACAAATTTTAAATATGTGTGCACACGAAACATTTGCAATGACTACTATAACACACTTGAAGCCTAGAGTTCATGGAATATGCTGTGAATTTTAAAGAATGAGACTTGTTACAAGTCAATTGTGACTGACCTTTACATGATTAGTATCAGAGTGTATGTGGAACAAGTCAGTAGTGTTTCTGTTTGTAGGTTCATTTTTAAACAGTTTGATAATTTTATATGAAAAACGTTCCAGTGTAAAATTATAAAGTTTTGTAAATTTTAAATCTGTGTCATATGTTGTTTTTGTTTTAGCACAAAACGTTATAATGACCAGATGTCTCAATAATTCAATGAAGAAAGACTTAGTGTTTTATACTTGTATTTCGCCCCCCCCCCCCCCCCACCAGTGGCACAGCGGTATGTCTGCAGACTTACAACGCTAGAATTCCGGGTTTCGATACCCGTGGTGGGCAGAGCACAGATAGCCCATTGTGTAGCTTTGTGTTTAATTACAAACAAACAATATACTTGTATTTCAATGTGAATCACAAATGTTCTGCAGAAAAACAAAATAGGAGTTGTAATATCCTATCTGATGCTACCTTTTCGACAAAAAACTTAAAACGTTAAGTGTTGCTGTTTATTCCATTTAATCAATTCTGTTTACATCATAGAAAAATCTGTGATTGGATTTGTTCTACAGTAAACAATTCATTTAGAAAACGTTTTGGCATAGCATAATATCACTGTAATATACTTCCCTGTAATTAGTTCGAGGGAAATGTTCGTATGGGGTTTAATAACTTAAGTGTAAGATCAGACGCAATAGGATTTAAGAACCAAAAAAGGGATATGTAAGTCATGATAAAGTGAATACAGTCGCACTGCCTATTTTAAGTTTGGGTATACTGTATTACTTTTAGTTTATATCAATCAGATATTAATATCTACGACATTAAACATTCTTCTTTTTCAGGACTACTTAGGTTGTAAGTTCAGTTAGTGTGTGGATGATCATATGATTATAATACATAATACAAAAATCTAGAATTAGAATTTTTTGTATAAATTTATATAGAAAACAGTCCTTTTCAGGACTACATACAATTTAAATCAAACTAATTTGTGCATAATCATATGCAGAACCTTGTGATTATACAACTTTAGCCTGTGCTGTTATATGATATACATCTAGAGTTTGAAAGTTTGATGTATAAAATAATTAAAAAAACAGTCTTCTCTGTAAATTGTAAGTTAAACTAGTATTTTGATAATCATAAAACACGTTATACAAATACTCAAACTGTAATAAATGAAATATATAATATTACTCTTACACATTCAAATGCTATGTTTATTACGGAATGAATAGGTATCAATGTGAAAGTGTAGTAGAAAGTTAACCATAATAATAATGCAGGACTAAAATTGTTTCTTTAGTTTTTACAGTTGAGATCAAATGTCCATTATATTATAATTACAGGCTGGAACTATGATACAATTACAGGTTGAGACACATTGATATTCGACTAGAGGTGTGCCATCTGGCGACACTTTAGATGATACAAGTTGACATTCATGTTTAGACAGAATAAACACCATCTGGTGGTTCAATCGTAAATTACATAATAAAACATCTGCCCATGCTGTTAATAACATTCGGCATAGATGATGTAAATTTTCACCCCTAGTGATACACTTTGGAACAATTCGCTCTCTAAAAACACATTTCAGAAATATCCACCCTTGGATGACATTCTGTGGTGGTACCATGGCGTTATAGATCACATGATTTCCCTGCCTCAAAGATTATATACCTCACTAGGTGACTTCTTTCAACATCTACTCACTGACGACCTTCCACTGAGGCAACTCCTTTCGATGCAAGTTGTGACCGTAATAAGATATTATTGGGATTTTGATTGAAAATATCGCTAACAGTGAGATTAATATTAAGCCAGAAGCTTAGTGCAAACTTCCATTTTTTCTGTATCTTGTAAAGATAATTTACCTGAATATACAAGAATTAAGATATATTTTTGCTTGATAGGATTTACTTGTTTGTTTTGATTTTCGCGCAAAGTTACACGAGGGCTATCTGCGCTAGCCGTCTCTAATTTAGCAGTGCAAGACTAGAGGGAAGGCACCTAGTCATCACCTCTCACCGCCAACTCTTGGGCTACTCTTTTACCAACGAATAGTGGAATCGACCGCCACATTATAACGCCTCCATGGCTGAAAAGGCGAGCATGTTTGGTGGGACGGGGAGTCGAGCTCCCTAATCACCTGGCCATGCTGAGCCCTGCTTGCTAGGAAAGGACAAAGTTGCAACTATCGACTACAAATGTTGAGTACCTTTTACAATACAATAGGTAAAACCATGGTACTGCTATAAAATCCAATATACGGACTAATATGGCTATTCACATTTATAAAACAGAGTTGTCCATGTGTTTGTCTGTCTGTAGTTACAAAGTATTGTGAAGAACTGGCTGAACCACTGTCGAGAAATATGGATCGAGTTTAAATGTGCGAGAAATCGCACAACTGGTGGAGTTTGGTGGCCATTTAAATTGTACCAAGTGTGTGATAAGGTTAGTAACAAAATACACAAAACAAAAGTAAGATTAATGTTACGTACTTGGATCACATGAATGGTTCATGTTCCACCATTTACGGCATTACCAGGTATATTTATAATTATCTATATGTGTTTAAAATTCAAAATATTAAAGATTGTTGACAGTCTCATGTGACTACCATTAACTTAACCAGAAATGGCTGACAGACCTAACCTTAACCAACTAGTAGTATTTACCATCAGAATTACAGGCATAAGTTTAAACCATGTTCAGCAGTATATCACGGGTTCAAGCCTGGTTCTTGTGTGCCTTAGCCTGGCACTTTAACCACAAGGCCACTTCCTGACGTTTTCTAAATATACTACAGTTTAATAAACAAACTTACTGACACCATATTTTAATTGAAAATTATTGATTGGATAAAAAACATTTTTTATTCATAATATCTTAGTCCTCGTCTTATATATCGAATTTTGTGTTGCACATTGGTAAATTATTATTGCTACGAAAATAACAAAGAAAAAGTATTTCTGTATGAGTTTTTCCATATGCAGAGTTGAGGCTTTTGCTTTCATATTACATTATAAGTGTAAAGCAACTTTCTTTCATAGTAAGGCCGTGTGTGTTCTACTGATTAGTGTTCCCAGGCTGTGAAGCCGAGGGCTTATGGTTTTCATCCTCTTGCCACAGAACTGCACTCTATACTTTGGGACTGTGGATGCACTGTAAGAGGAGTGACAGTCAAATTCTACTATTCAGTCAGACAAGCGTAGCCCAAGAGTTAGTGGTGGATACTATGGACTAGATGCTTTCCCTTTAATATATACAGTCAAAGTTAAGGACGGCTATATGCAGATAGACCTTCTATAATTTTGGCAAAAGTTCCAATAAACAAACAAACAATTATTTCCTGGTGCTCCACAAATATGTACATAAATTGAGTATGTTATATAAAAACAATTTTGTGCCTTACCACGTCGTTACAGTCTATGTTACCACGTTTGGACATGCTCTATCTGATGACAATGCAACTTGAAAATAGTCCTTCATCATCATTACGCTCCCCTGCGAGGGTATTGTAATCGGGTCCGTGCGAGTGTGTGTCTGGGTCTGTGTTTCCGCGCGCGTATCTCAAAAATCGATGCACACAAACATCTTACACAACATGAGAAATTAGTATGGGACAGTCCTCCCCAAAGTTGGTCCGCATTCAAATCAGAATCCGGATCACTTCGAAGCATTTTTTGATTATGGGTAGATAGAACATTTTCGCGGTTTTGGTTTAATAATTCTGTAAAGTGTGATCGGATTTGTACCAAATTTCATGGGAACATTAAGCTTGAGAATTCTCATAACACTAAAAGAAATAATCCGGATCGTTGATTACTCTGGACCTGAGAAGAATTTTCTGAGTTTTCGAAGGTGAAATTTGGTGTTATCCAATATAAGCTCATGCAATCTCGTAAAGGAGCGGCGGGGGGAAGCTATGCAATCTCTCTGATTGCTCTTGTTTCCATAGCAAAAGGCTCTATCGTAAGTCTTTAATGTCCAAAGCACAACCATACTCCCTACTCCTTTCCATAAGCTAAGAGGATGAATGTTTCTCAACATCCATTTCAGAAGTTCGATCTTACATAAATCCATGCCAGTGAATTGACAAATATATGTTCGTATGGAATATCATGAATACCCATTTCATTCTTCAGCTCCATAAGGTATGTGACAGTTGAACAAATGTGTCATGTTGTGTACACCAGACTTGTATCACTTTTGCAGACAGATTATGTTGCAAACTGATTCCTGAACATACCGACGGCTTTTCCCACTGAATCTTGTGTTCTGGATTCTCACCTGTTACAAGATATTGTATTTTGCTTACAATGGTTTGGGTGCATCTTATTGTAGGCTCCTTTCTAGATGGTTCTGATACTCCAAGTTGTACCATATTCCTTTGTTTTCCAAAGTCATTAATTACAAGGGTATCTCCATCTTGGAAATTCAAAATCTTTGATCTGAGCACATCTTTGTAACTTGAATGTATGAATATTTTGCATTAGAAAGGGCTGTTACAAACATTTCCCAAAATATATCAATTTTGGGGGCATAGCGCCTACCTATAGAAATCCAAATAATGTCAAATATGTATTTTTGATAAATTCCGTTCAATAGCGCCTTCATATTGGCTGTAGTTGTCATGTGATTTGCAGATCTGCATATTCAAATCGTTTTAATGTAAGATTCTAAGCCTCTGTATATGCAAATCTTTCCATAAACGAACTTCATTGTTAGAACTTTATTCTTTTACTCTTTCTTGTTTTTGATTTATTGACAAATCTTATAGATAAAATTAAAATTGGCTAATTTTATTTTATAGCACGTATACCACTTAATTTTATGAAGGTACCATTCATTGTCAATATATTTGAGTTCACATAAATAACATTATAAGTCGTTGTAGGGACATCAACATTTTCTCGATAATTCAAGATATACATATAACGTGTAGCTTTACTTGATGATCTAGAGATACTGCAACAAATGGATTGAGTTTTAAGATATTATGCTCACTTATTATGTAACTAGTTGTTCAACCATGTTTCAATAGTTTTGTTTTATTCTTTTCTAGCCACATTTATCCGCTATCAAACTGATATCCAAAATAGGATATGCTGTATCCTTTTCAGCTTTGATTGTCGCCTTTCTTATCTTGACCTTTTTGAGGTAAGTTATAGTAGGTATATATTCAGTATAAAAAGAGTTAAATGCACTTTATAAGAGTGATTTTTGTATGTTAATATAGTGACGTGCCACCACAAATGACATACGTGGTGCCATGAACAACATATTTGGCGCCTATATGTGTGGGTGTTTGTATTTGGTTCATGGCGAATTCTCGATATTCAACAGCGACATGCACGATGATCTAATATGATCTGTTGGATCAAAATCTGGCACCAAACCTGCTTGCCCTTTCAGCTGAAGGAGCGTTATAATTCAATGTTTAATCCCACCATTCTTTAGTAAAATAATATCCTAACAGTTGACCATGGTTAATAGTTTGAGCAGCTTTGTTGTAAACAAAACACAATAAAGAAATCAATGCACAAACAGTAAAATTATGACTAGTCTTGCACATCACTGCCATTACTGAAAAACTATATTTGTAAAGCGAAACTGTTAAATTCTGTAGAGCCAAAGAATAAAACATTTTCAAGAAGAGAATCTTCATGCTTCAAATGGATGATAGTGGAAAAACTTGTGAGATAGCAAGTTATATTTTTTATTATGATTATGGTTGTGTTTATCGTTCATTTATTATTTTCTTCTATTTTAGTTTATCTATGAATTTGGAGTCGCTTTAAAACGCTAAATCACCTTCTAGTTAATCAATTGTATTTTAAGTAAATATGTATGTATGACGAAACTGACACTAGCTTCCCTAGCGGTGACGTAAAGATATTATTAATATAACAGAAGATTAAGCAAATTTATTATCGCATGAGGTTGTACTCTCCTGATCTACTCAGTCAATAAATACCCAACCATAAACTTCACTAAGAGAGAGAATCACGAGATAGTTAGTGAACTATTGTTGTTTATCACTCGATATTGTTATTAATATTGAAAAGTAATTTTAGTATATTGTGTTTGCTGTATATATGCCCGGCATGGCCAGGTGGTTAGGGCACTCGACTCACAATCTGAGGGTCGCGGGTTCGAATCCTCGTCACACCAAACATGTTCGCCCTTTCAGCCGTGGGGGCGTTATAATGTGACGGTCAATCCCACTATTCGTTGGTAAAAGAGTAGCCCAAGAGTTGGCGGTGGGTAGTGATGACTAGCTGCCTTCCCTCTAGTCTTACACTGCTAAATTAGGGATGGCTAGCCCTCGTGTAGATTTGCGCGAAATTCAAAACAAACAACAAGCTGTATATATATATATATTTGGAATTAAGTTTTTTCATTCTGGTTCTTTTCCCTGATTTCATTATTTTAAATAATATTGATATTTATGATATATTGTTTATTAACATTAGTGTCAAGTTCTGGCCATACACTTGTTTATTAACTGTGTTTTGGTGTAGAATTTAGTTCTAAGTGATATTGTTGAATAAATTGATTTGTTGTTATTGGTTCCTGACTATAGCAGCGTGTTCACTTAGACCTTTAGAAACTCGCTCAACAAAGCATTTAGGACAACACTAGGTTCCAAAACCACAATTCAAATGAACCTGGAGTAACACCGTTATCCACAAACTGAAGACTATGAATATGAATAAGAGTAAACTTTCGTGACTCTAGAATCTATCCTTATCAAGATGGGCATATCACCTGGTACCTTTTACAAGATAATATCACAAACGTCGCACCTCAAAATTAACGGTTCTTTTCACGAGAAAGACGGTTAAAGAAACTGAGATCACAGTAATCCCGTTCAAACACATACCTGTCAAATCTCCTGACGCAGCTCCAATGATTTTTTGTGCTTTTCGGCTGCTTATGGTTTCAGAAGGCAACCTTCATGTACACTGTAGGGTCTTAGTAAAGTATGACAAAATGTGTGTCCTAAGGTTGATCTTGTTGTTCTTCCAAGTTGGATTTTTACAATAGAAATTGCTGTTTGGAGCAACAATGCATAGCTATAGACATCAAAGTGAACACGGACGATGGGAGAAATAGTTCTTTGGATAAAATGGAGTGCAATAAACCCAGTGTTTATATGAACATAAACGAGTGTTGTGTTTAAAGTTTATTGATTTTAGCTGCATTAACACATATATATATAACTTATAAATAAAATAAAACCTGACTTTCAGAGTGATAGTACCTACCCCCTTAGGTGAAAGTGCAAATTGTGTTCAGCGACATATTACGAATCGAATCTTGAGCCTAGTGTTCCGTAACTTCTCACTCTTAGGAAAAGTTAAACTTGTGTATTTCTTGTTTACGTATTTATATCTAAATTCAGGAAGTGGTCAAAATAGTTAAAAAACACAGGGTAATGGTAATGAGCACCTGGACTCCTTAATGTAAGCGGACATGCCTGTATATCCCTACGTGACTAGAGTTTATGTATGTAATGATTAGCAGTCTCTCCTAAGTTTGGATTTGTACACAATGTCTTCCAGGAGAGATTTAACAATTCGTGAAAGAAAAATTATAATAGGGACTTACCTGCTTTATGCATCTGTAAACAAGAACGTAAAGTTGCTGATCTGTAAATAGAAATGGTCTCTAAGGTGATATTAGTATACACTGCACCTAATAAAAACGATTCCAAAGAGCAACAATAGTTGGAAGACTATCAAATGTGATTAAGACTGCCACAAATTCAGCTGCAGTCTGTAACAGAACAGAAAGACAAAGCAATTACAGTTGAATGAAAGAAGCCTATAACCAGTTTTAGAGAAATTAATTTGTGATGGCAAAGTAAAGTAGCTATATAGAACACATCTGTTCACATAATGGTATAAGAACAAAAAATTGTGACTTCAGAACACATATAAAACCAGGGAGGTTATTTGGCTACATGAATCGATTTGCTCACCACTTTTACTATAAACTGGTCATGTGTATGTTTGAAGACAGAGTGTAACTCCGAGATCTCGGTAAAAGTCTCATGTGGTTTCATTAGTGGATATATAATAGCCACAGTAATTGCACTGAAAACCATAGTAACTACAACGGACTACAAAAATATCCCAGTGGACTAGGTTCACTGCAAGTAGTGGTGCTTTTCAGAATAGCCAGTTATACCATGACGGCAAGCTGTTGCGGACTGGTTTGCTCAAGACGTCTTTAATCATGTACACTGGCCTACTCAGTAGCAAGATCTTTGCCCCGTTAAACCATTATGTTGTTGTTGTTTTTCTTGAAACGAGATTGAAATATCGCCTCCTTACTCCGACATCCCTATAGGAATTAGAGGCATTTACTATTAAGGAAGCTCGTAATTCCCGTTGAAATCTTCTACTACAATATCTGGATATATATATATATATATACACGTTATCAGTTTTGTTTGTTGACTTATTTAGGCTTTTTAATCTCCATTTTTCTTTAACAGCAACTACCTTTCAACTTTAACTATCTGCATATAATTAATACTAGATTAGTTGTAAGACGTTTCTGGAGGTGGCACTCATATCTTTGCCTGATTCTAATTTTAATTTCTGAGACTTATGAATAATGGTTAAAGCTGTTAGAAGATTTACTGCCCCCCAGTGGCACAGCGATATGTCTGCGGACTTACAACGCTAGAATCCGGGTTTCGATACCCGTGGTGGGCAGAGCACAGATAGCCCTTGTGTAGCTTTGTGCACAATTAAAAACAAACAAACAAAACAGGAAGATTTACCCCATCGTTAGGTATCACTCAATCAAGTATTCTATATTTGTTGTAGTTTTTATTATGTGCTACACATATATGACGTACATATGTTTGTATGATGTGTGTATGTATATATTTAACGGAAGAAATATTTTTCATAAATTTCTACAATAGCCCGTTATTATACACTATAGCGTACAAAACACGGTTGTATAAGCTAAAACATCTACCATAGGTTAATGTTAAACATATTGTGTTGGTCTGTTCTTGGCAACATAAGGCAATGAGATTCATCTTTATATCCTCTAAAAATGGTTTCACTATAGCAATTAAGTATAGGATAACGATATGTTAATTTCTCACAACTTTTAACCCAGTTATCTGTCATTTGTTTGTTTTAATGAGTTCTTTCTGATCTGTTTATTCACATCCCCTGATATCACTACGATTCACAAGTTAGATCTTATATTAAATTTTATAGTTTTCTTTTCACATTATTCAACATGTTATGAAATAATCTTCTTTTATTGAGTCATTAAATACACTGATACCAACAACATTCCTGCATTTTATAAAGCAATGAACCATTATTATTAGTCCACGGCAAAGTTAATGGTGTTATTGACATACGTTAGTATTTTCCTGAATAAAACTATACAAACATATTTCACTGGCTCGGATGGAATTGATTAGAAGAGTAAACTGTTACATGAAAACATGGCCAGGTGGTTAAGGCACTCGACTCGCGGGTTCGAATCCCTGTCACACCAAACATGCTCGCCCTTTCAGCCGTGGGGCGTTATAATGTGACGGTCAATACCACTATTCGTTGGTAAAAGAGTAGCCCAAGAGTTGGCGGTGATGACTAGCTGCCTTCCCTCTAGTCTTACACTGCTAAATTAGGGACGGCTAGCGCAGATAGCCCTCGTGTAGCTTTGCGTTGAAATTATGAGGCAATCTTATAAACAGTATTTGTTTGGTTTAGCACAAAGCTACACAATAGGTCATCTACTTTCTGTCCATCACGAGGAATCGAACCCAGGATTTTAGCGTTAGAAGTCAATTAACTTACTGATGACACAATGATGACTGTTAATAGTGGTATATCTTAATTTTGATATTTGTAATTTTCCTTAACTGTTTAGATTTTAACAAAATAAGAAAATTTTATAGGAATCAACCCTGCCATAAGAAGACTTAAAATATTTTTCATCATGTTTCTTAATTTAAACTGCACTGTTTCGTGTAATAATACGCTTCTTGGTTTTCTTGTAAAGTGTGTGTGTTGTAACTTATCCGTCATAAAATACCCTATGCTTATGAAACTGGCCAAGCAGATTAGAATAAACACACATTTCGTGCAAATACAATTGCTTCTTAATAGTAGGAAACATCACTTAACACGTTTTTGAACGATATTTTGTTAACTTTCCTAGAACTCTGCATCCTGACTGAACTGATCTTCCGCAGCTATGAAATAATGCTTTAGTGTGGTTGTTTTTAAGCTTTAAAGTTGTAGTATTGCACGTAATTTTTTAAAACAGATATTAAGGGTTATAAAATATATTTCTGCTTTATGGGTATTTATCACTAACTGATGTTATATTTTATATTTATATATGAAATTTTTTTCGAATTATTCTTAAGTTACTATTCTATATCACAATCATAATTCTTTTGATTTTTCTATGTTGATATATATTGAATATATATAACATAATATTGAAATCACCTTCATTGTTGAATGCAATGATTTAACTTAAATTTGGAAAGTTCAGTTTACGGATGTAGTATTGTATGGTATTTTTTAGAGGAAAATCACATTAGGCTATCTGCTTGTCCATCACGGAGGGCATCGAATCCCGTATTTTAGAGTTGTAAGTCCGTAAACTTACCGTTGACCAAGGAGAAAAAAAGTTTGAATATTTATATTCATGAGTGAGTACTGCATAACAAAGGTTGGCACAATGTGATATTAAACACAGAAACCTGGTGAAGCAATAAAGCCAATAGGCCAACACTGAGCTGCAGATGTTTTTTCCACATTCTTCTTCCTCAGTCCAGTGTGGATTTAAATTCAGTGGTGTGTAAAAATAGCATTTTAAATCTATCTTTTATATATCTCTCGTCTGTGCCCAGGATTCCAAGTGCGTGTTTTTTAATGCCAGAATCCGTCAGCTGGATTTGACATGAAGTCTTCTTCAATGCTATTTTATATGCAGTATAAACATTTAATGTTATTGCGTTCAACACCGCCGGTGAAGCAGTGAACTAAGTAAGGATCTCAATTGAAATCTCCAATTAAAATGAACCCAGTCCAGAATATTTTTTATCTTGAATATTAAGCCTAAAGGCTTGATTGGTTTTAGTAGAACTTCCCCCGCCCCCTACCTGTTTTCATTAACCTAACAAATTACTTTGCAATATTCACATCTTAAGGCTTGCCATATCGTTTACTGTGTTTACAAAAAAGAGAGACTAAATATCTAAAGGAATTAGTGTCAAATTACTGATTAAATGTGGGAATATCCCAATATAAAAGCAATAGTAACACCAAAACAAAATGGAATATGGTTAAAGACAGTAACACAAAGCACAGCAGGTTCAACTTTCGTTGAAGTTAACTCCAACATCACCAACATCAACGAATTGTTGAACCTTGTATACTTTGTATTTTGCAACCATTGTAACTAGTTTGGTTATAATAATGACAAATGGAGTTGTTTAGTGTTATATGCAATAGTTTATCATTTTGACAAGTAAGATAGTTCTCTGATATCATGAATTGGTTTAATATATTAATATATTTCTATATCTCCCCTGCTTGTCAAAATTAAGAACCCTCAACAAAATAAACTGATACAAAATTATACAAAGTTTCACTGAAATGTGGTATTTTTAGATGAACTGATTCCTCGACAAGTATCTGATATTTAGACTCGCTTGTAACAGTAGATTCGATCAGAACATAAGTAGATTAATCTGTGTTTGATACCTTGATTGGCTTTTAAGTTGCGTGAAAAATAAATTGATCAGACACATTTGATGGACATTGAAGAAAATCTTTATTTAAACACATAACAAAACTGTGTGTGTATTTGCATAGTGAATAAGTGGATGGTCGCCCCTACTGGACCAGCGAATAGCTCATCAACTTTCTATTCTCAAGATCAATTTCTGTTCGACTTATCACGATTAAAACCAAGTAGAAATGAACCGAGAAAGTGCCTGAATCCGACAGGAACAACTCATGACTTTTGTTTCTTCAAAGTATTGTTCGGCTGTAGCATTTAAATAATGTAAACTCGGCTAACAAAATTTATTACAGTGCTAATCCTTTCAACCCGGATGTTATATGATACTGCAATATCCTCGTAGCAAAATAGACAATATCTACTAAGGAAAACAAAGAAACAAAGCAATTAAAACAAGGTAATATCAACGACTTTCTGGATTACTTGGCCATGCATAGAAACATTCTAAACGGAATTTTTAAACATTTCTATATCGTTAAACCTGGTAGAAAACATACGATATGCCTGCATGTCACAGAAGTACGAAGCTTTTCTTTATAATGAATTATATTATATCCAATACATACGCCTGAATAAAAATATCATTGGTTACGTTTTTCTGGTTATAATGCTTTTCGACTTTACAGATATAAATGTAAAACTACGATATCCTTTTATTCTTTATTTTATATGGCTAGTCGTCGTTATTTTCTTTTAATCCTCTTAATAGCTCTACAAAGAAAAATATAGTTTCATATTTGAAGTAAGGGAGACTTAACTTAGGTATCTATATGATATATTATTTACTTTTTTGTTTTTCATTTATTAGCTTCTTCGTTCCACTACAAGAACTATAAAAATACTTTCTGTTTGTCATACATAGAAATCAAAAATCATTCATTTACGATACAAATATTTGGTAAAAGAACGATTTCTTTATCACTTACTTAATAAATACAATTTTCTAAAATCAAATTATAATTGTCCATAATTTAAGGTATCATCTGCCTTAACGTTTTCATACCTTCGCTATACAAGTTCAAGTTATAAAAATGAATTTCGAGGTATATTTTGTTTCTTAAAATCTTAGAGCTTTTTCCCTACATAATTTTTCCAAGTTCTGAAGTTATTCATTTTGAAGAAACGAGAGGCAATGCAGATTGCTTATACAAAAGAAGTTGAAATTTGTCTTAAGCCAAGTTAGCTCCAAAGTCTCTGATTTTATGCAGTTTTATTTTAGGCTTATGTAGCTCAATTTTCTTATCATATAATGGTCTTTACTCCACCATCACTTTTTCGTGTGTTCCATTACTGTTGTTTCTAGATTCTTTATGAGATTTTATCATTCAAATTATTTATTTTGTTTTCCATGTATAACTTACTTAGCTAATAAGCGCCAAGCTAGAGAACAGCCGTTTGATTCCTGATATTTAGCCTCATAAGCCTGTTGAGTCCAAAATGTGTTTTTTATATTTTTTTCTAATTTGTTTAATGGTTTTGACTCTCTTTTCTGATTGGTTTTCATAATCTCTGTTTTTGTGTTTTTATTGATTTCATATCAGTTATTCTTCCAGTTTTGTTTTCTGATTAGGTCTCGCACAATCAGTTGTTTTTATATACAGAGTAGAACAGAAATCGCTATACAGTTTTCTCAGCCCTTCGGTGACTCAACGGTAAGTTTGAGGGATTATAACGCTAAAGATCGGGTTTTGATTCTCGTGGTTGGTTCAGCACAGATAGTCCATTATGTAGCCTTGTGTTTAAAAATAAAACTAAAAAAAAAATTAAACATTTTTTTTCATTTAGAACACAGTTTAATTTATAATTGTGAATCTGAAACAAACAATAATTATAACATTTGTAACATTTTCTTTAACACCAACCGTATACTACCAATTGTATAGTTACTTTTGCCCCATCATGTATATATTAGGGTTTTTCACCAGGTAATCTAAGCTAGGACTATTTGTTTTTCAGAATGGACACCGAACGAGCAAGTTCTTATTCACCATAAATATATATATTTGAGCAACTGGAAACTTTAATTGATTTGTAAAATTCAATACAACTTTATGTACACATTTTATAAGATAAATCTGGAAAGCTGATTTGTTTTTGCTTTGCTTGGCATCTTTCTTCCAAATATTAATTCAGAAATAACATAGTAATAATTAGTTCCGAGCTAAGATTTGTTTGTTTGTTTTTATACATTTTTCTGCCCTAAATAAATTAGATACGAAGTTTTTAGGTATTTCATGACCAGAGTTTTGATTGACGTTATTCAAATCTTTATTATTTTTCAGGAAACTTCAATGTCCAAGAAATAACCTCCACATACAGCTCTTTCTGTCATTCATGATGAGGGCTCTAATGTTTCTTCTAAAAGATGCTCTTTTTGTAGCTGGAATGGGACTTCAAAGTAACGTAGCTATCTCAGAAGATGGATTACCCCGGTTTCTGGAATCGAAAAACGTACGTAGTTATTGTATTATTAATATACCTATCTGTTGCATTTCTTTATTTTCTGTGATTATCTAGAAGTTTATATTGTGAACCACCTTCAGATATTTAATTGTATATACTATTCAATTGTTATATATTCCAACTGATGTACAATTATTTATAGCTTAGAAAAGCTTTAAATTTTGGCTTCATTTTTAATTACATATTTTTATTTTTATTTATTAATGGTTTCACTAACGTATAAACTCACATTCAACCTGAACAATTCAGTTTAACACGTACAGGCATGAGAATAATGACAAAAAAGATACATCCCAAATTAATTATGAACCAGTTTCCCATTCTTTCATAACCATCACTTTATATTATAATTGTTTTTCGCATGTCTGCAGAGCTTTCAGGCAGTTCAGTTTGTTACTTGCGTAGTGTTGACACTAAAACTATTTTGGCACATACTTTGTAGACGCTTATCGTAAATCAAAGCTTAATTTAGGTATTTTGAACCCACTAAAGTGGTTTTCTAGACGCTTTTGGAATATCAGTTTTTGTAGATCAGCTTTGTAGGTCTGTTTGTAGACTCTTTTGGTAGACCAGCGTTTTTTACGGGTCGGTTAAACTTATTAGATCTAGCGGGTTAGGTCCAGATTACACAGGAATTGTTCAAATGTAAAACAAGCACAAAAATTAAAATGTAATTAGCTTATAATGTGCTCTTTCATGTAAGAGCACGATAAACATAATCTGACAATGTTTAGGAGTCACACATAAACTCTGTGTTTGACAAACTATAAATTTACAACGGGTATCAAACAACGCAGGAAGTTTTCTATATAAAAGTACAGTAGATGAACGTATATATTTCCAAGACATAATTTGAAGGTAATCACATATATATCTAAAGCATTTATGTTATTCATTCTATATTTCTTCCAAACTAATATATTTTAAGAGTTAAATATATAACTGATTGAGACAAAGGATTACTGCACTTTTTAAGTAGAGTAATGTTGGTTCTAAAATAATAAACAAATGTTGAAGAGTTTCAATCTAGTTGAACAGGTTACAATGAGCCTACAAAATACTCGTCATACACAAAGAAAAACATGAGCCAAAATGTTGTCAACATTCTGAAAACTTTCAAGAAAATTAGGGACCAGCAGAATGATATTTTTTGTTGGGGAAAGGATGGTTCAGTGCACTGCACCAACCACAGACATTATAAGCAAGACCAAACTGTCCTTGTTTAACAATTCCTTCAAAAAAGTCAATATATCATATCACACCAGCTTAATTCACTTTAACTGATATGGACGAATTCTTTAAGCATGAAAATCAGTCTTTTCCATCATTCCTGACTGACATGTGTAAACTGAAAGAATGCACAAATTTGATTTCATTGGTTGCCCTGAAACGTGTGTCCATCTACTAATAATGTTGGTATTAAAACTTTATATGTTTCTGAAATTGTCCACATGTGGACACCCAAAAGCTGTATCACCTTTCAGGACTATGCAGATACGATTTGTATACCACACATCCTCATGCATCTGCGGTCAGATAATCGTTTAAACGGTGTGTAGGTAGTTATCTTGCTCTCAGTCTTAAATATTCAATAAGTCAAAATGGATAACGTTTTGTAGTCAAAGCATCAATACCTCTTCCCCAAAATTGTCAAACCGTTCTTTGAGTTAATGACAATAAGACTGATTGTTATCTCTTTCTGGCAAAGCTCCTGGCTACATTATTTATTCTAGAAAAGAAGATATACAGTACACATGACTTAAGTCCCATATTTAGACATGAAAGTGCCATTGGTCTGTAAATAGTGTCACGTGACCACTAGGAAGCAGAAACAAAGATTTTCATCAGCACTTTTTATTGTGCAAACAAAGATTATCGCAAAGTCGAGATAAGGTCTGTAGACATTGATGTAATTCTTACCATAACAGTATTATAATAATTTCCCTTGGATGAACCGATATCTATTCGTGATGAAGCAATGCTACAGCTGGAGAGATTTGTAGCTCTTCTCTACAGCAGAACAAGAATGTTGTACAACGAATTTATTATTATGTATTTATTTTTAATATGAATGTTGTTTGGATTGAATTTGTATTTAGAAATATGCGTGACTTGTAGTATCAGATATGTGTTGTGTATAACAAATTTGTTATATATTCATTTTAATGTCAACGTTTGTTTTG